>NW_027326441.1:0-200209 GCF_048164855.1 Canis lupus baileyi | reverse complement strand
AGTCTCTGGAGAAAAGGCCAAGAGATGAGATACTTATCTAACCACTCATTTCCCTGTATTTTTTAAAACATAGAATTGTTTTCCCTTCTTCTCTTCCTTCCTTTACTTGGTCTCTTATACAAAACAACAACAAGAAAACCTAAAACTGATAAATGCGTGGTTTCTTTAATAATTCCCCCCCCCCCAAAAAAAATAGAGTAATAAAATGGAAAAAAAAATCACTTTCTCTTCTGGTCCCCTTTATTTATTTTATTTTATTTTATTTTTTTTTCTGGTCCCCTTTAGACCACTTAACTCAGGGTTCTTTGAATTGGCGTAGATTTCTGGCAGTATTTGCTATCTTTTCTTTTCTCATCTTTCCCATTCAGAACCATCTCCCTTGCTGTGCTTGTCTGATATATACCTGTTACCTTTGTTCCCTTCTGGAGGTGATGCCGCCAGCCTCTGTTGTGGGTAGTGGCGGCTAAAAAGTCTGACCTGGCTCTACGGACCAGCAGTGTTTAATCATGACAGCCCTTCTGTGAGGTGCTCCCTGTTTCGGTCATGGCAGGGGCTGTGTGATTGACTAGGGCAGCACATGCTGGGTGTTTGGGAAGGGAGGGTGGTTCGCCCACTGTTGACCTCTGCTCTCAACTACTCAGGTACACAAATGGCCCTCTCTCATAAGTGGCTGCTTTGGCTGTTTACAATATTTTTAAAACATATTTTTTGAATAAATAGTAATTCACATTCAAAAGATACAAGGAATCACTTTCTCATCTAGTTCCCTCCCTGGGGATAACTGATTTTTTTCAGTTTCTTGTATGTTTTTCTTTTCTATTCTTTTTTTTTTTTTTTTTTAAGATTTTATTTATTTATTTATTTGAGAGAGTGAGCAAGAGAAAGAACACAAGCAGGGGGAGCAGCAGAGGCAAAAGGAGAAGGCTCCCACTGAGCAGGGAGCCCAGTGCAGGGCTCAATCCCAGGCCCTTAGGATCAAGACCTGAGGGCAGATGCCTAATGGACTGAGCCACTCGAGTGCCCCAGTTTCTTGTATATTTTTCTAAAGGTATTTTATGTGCATACAAATTATGTGCATATTTGTCCATCTATATGCACACATGCATGTGCTTACAAACACCTTTTTCCTTTTTTTTTTTTTTTTTTTTTAAGAGTGAGAAAGCACATAAGTACAGTGGGGCAGGGGAGAAGTAGAGAGAGAATTCTAAGCAGGCTCCATGCCCAGCGCAGAGCCTAACATGGGGCTGAATCTCAAAAATCCTGAGATCTTGACCTGGGCCGAAATTAAGAATTGGATGCTTAACCTACTAAGCCACTCAGGCACTCTTCCCTTTTTTTAAAAAAACACAAAGTAGAGTTTGTTATACATAATGTATTTTGGTTTTGTCCACTTAATAAATCTTAGAGATTTAGGGGTGCCTGGGTGGTTGAGCATCCGACTCTTGATGTCACTATTTATTTATTTATTTATTTATTTATTTATTTATTTATTTACTTATTTATTTAGAGTTTAATTATTTATTCATGAGAGACAGAGAGAGAGAGAGAGGCAGAGACACAGGCAGAGGGAGAAGCAGGCTCCGTGGAGCGAGCCTGATTTGGGACTTGATCCCGGGACTCCAGGATCACGCCCTGGGCAGAAGGCAGGCCTTCTGGGATCCCCACTGATGTTACCTTTAGTCATGATCTCTGGGTCTTGGGATCAAGCCCAGTGTGGGGCTCTGTGCTCAGTGGGGAACCTATTGGGTTTCTCTTGCTCGCTGTCTTCCTCTACCTCTTCCGCTTGCACTCTCAGTAAATAAAATATTTTAAAAATGAATAAATGAATCTTTGAGATTTAGTCCAAATTATTACATAAAGACCTTCCTTCCTCTTTAAAAAAAAAACAAAGTTTTATTTTTTTAAGTAGTCTGTACCCACCATGGGGCTCAAACTTCCAACCCCGAGATCAAGAATTGCATGTTCAGGGGATCCCTGAGTGGCTCAGCGGTTTAGCGCCTGCCTTTGGCCCAGGGCGCGATCCTGGAGACCCGGGATCGAGTCCCGCATCGGGCTCCCAGCATGGAGGCTGCTTCTCCCTCTGCCTGTGTCTCTGCCTCTCTCTCTCTCTATGTCTATCATGAATGAATAAATAAATAAATCTTTAAAGAAAAAAAAATTAAAAAAAAAAGAATTGGATGTTCAGAGCGCTTGGGTGGCTCAGTGGTTGAGTGTCTGCCTTTGTTTGGCCTAGGTCATGATCCTGGGGTCCTGGAATGAGTCCTGTATCAGTCTCACTGCATGAAGCCTGCTTCTCCCTCTGCTTCTGTCTCTCTGCTTCTCTGTCTTCTAATGGATAAATAAATAAAAATCTAAAAGAAAAAAAGTTGCATATTCTATTGACTGAGCCAGCCAGCTTTCTCCCCTCACCCCCCCTTCCACCCCTTTTTTTGGGCTGTATAATATATATCCTTATTTGGAAGTACCATGATTTATTTTTAAAAATTGAGGTACATAATTAATGTGAGTTTCAGGTGTGCAACAAATTGATTTTATATTTATATATTTTGTAAAATGATCACCATGATAAGTCTAATTAACATCTGTTAACATGCATGGTTATATGTTTTGTTTTTTTTTCTTGTGATGAGAACTTTTAACATCTACTGTCAGCAGCTTTCCAGTATGTAATACAGTGTTACTAACTGTAGTTACTGTGCTGTGTGTTGCATTCCCAGGACTTGTTTGTACCTGGAAGTTTATACCTCTTGACCCTCTTTACCCATTTTGCCCACTTCTTATCACCAGGAGTTTATTTGGTTAGTTCCATAATGATGGACATTTAGGTGGTTTCTGCTAGTATGCTGTTTGTAGTGGTTTTGTACTAATGTAAGAGATTTGGAATCAGTTGCTGGTCCTGAAGTGTCTGAAGAAAATAAGACTTTCAGAGGAACATAAACATTATTGGGACCTAAGAGGATATGTTTGTATAATTTGCTGGATTGTTTTTTGCACACAGTTGGCAAACTTTAATGAAGTTACGAAGAACAAAAGAGCTTATGACTCTTCTACTTTATGTCTTATGAAATCTTTTACAGTATTTCAGAAGACCTTCCATTCTGCCTTGCTAACCTTTCTTCTCTACATTTTGCTGCCTTCCAACCATATAGGTATCTGCAAAGGGGGTTAGAAGAAAGCATACTCTCTTCATCCTTCTCTTGTGATAACAGCATCATCTCACGTTTTTCTTTAGTTATGTTGACTGCTAATCTCTACGTAATGAGGAGCGATGTCCTGTCGATTAAATTTCCTTTTAAGTTCTTAGGTCCAAAGAGGCACACTAAAGTATTTCAGAGCCCAGTCCTGAAAAGGAGCTAGCAGAATGGGAACTGTGAGGACCAGGGGTAGCTGGTGGTGCTGACTTCAGCACCCCTGAGTCCTGGCCCTCCCTCTGTCCCAGGAGGAAGAGGAGGTAGAACGAGAAATCATAAAACAGGAAGAAAGTGTGGATCCTGACTACTGGGAGAAATTGCTGCGGCACCATTATGAGCAGCAGCAAGAAGATCTAGCCCGAAATTTGGGCAAAGGAAAAAGAATCCGTAAACAGGTCAACTACAATGATGGCTCCCAGGAGGACCGAGGTGTGTGTGGCCGGCCCCGCCCCCCACCCATGGGCCGTTCCACTAGAGCAGTGGGCCCCGCTCATCTGCCCTCTCTCCCTCCAGATTGGCAGGACGACCAGTCCGACAACCAGTCCGATTATTCAGTGGCCTCAGAGGAAGGTGATGAAGACTTTGATGAACGTTCAGAAGGTGAGAGCTATGCCTTTCTGCTGACTTTTTAAATATTGCTTTGTTTCACACCCCTACCAGCATCACTCACACATCCTTTTCTTCTTGCAGCTCCCCGCAGGCCCAGCCGTAAGGGCCTGCGGAATGATAAAGATAAGCCATTGCCTCCTCTGTTGGCTCGTGTTGGTGGAAATATCGAAGTAAGTGCCATTTGGTTCTAAGGTGGGGTGGGTGAGTGCTAGATACTTGGTCATCGATGGAGTAAGGCCTACTCCCTCTCACTTAGGCTCCTCCTTCCTCTAGGTACTTGGCTTTAATGCTCGCCAGCGAAAAGCCTTTCTTAATGCAATTATGCGGTATGGGATGCCACCTCAGGATGCTTTTACCACCCAGTGGCTTGTGAGAGATCTGCGAGGCAAATCAGAGAAAGAGTTCAAGTAAGTGGAGAGCTGGAATGACTGATGGTAGAGCAAAAACTTCTGATCTCTGGTGGTCCATGGTACTAGTCAAGGCTGCACACGGAAACAGGCAGGTTCCTCTGTTGAAGTTGGTGGGTGTAACCACTAATAATAGGGTTCCTTGTGTTCCTAGTTTCCCTAGAGGAGAACCTGGGGCATGGTGTGGGTTCTGGAGAACTGGCCTTCAGTGTGATGGCAGCTTTATCTTAAGATGGAGCCAGAGTTGTTTGGTGGAAAGATCTCCTCTAGGAGTTGGCCTGATTGCTGTTGAACTCATTTTCTCACTTCTTTGCTACAGGGCTTACGTATCTCTTTTCATGCGACATTTATGTGAGCCAGGAGCAGATGGGGCTGAGACCTTTGCTGATGGTGTCCCCCGAGAAGGCTTGTCTCGCCAGCATGTCCTTACCAGGATTGGTGTCATGTCCTTGATTCGAAAGAAGGTGAGCCCTAAGCCTCTCTGCATTGTTCAGAGTTTCTACGGGAAACTAGAGGACAAACGGGAGAGGAGCCTAGAGCTGGAATTGGTCTTCACCTTCCTGTCCCATTGCTACAGGTTCAGGAGTTTGAACATGTCAATGGGCGTTGGAGCATGCCTGAGCTTGCTGAAGTAGAAGAAAATAAGAAAATGTCCCAGCCAGGGTCACCTTCTCCAAAGACTCCTACACCCTCCACTCCGGGGGACACACAACCCAATACCCCTGCACCTGCTCCACCTGCTGGTAAGTCTGTCTGTACTGTCTATCCTTTTCTGTTCTTCTTCTTTTTTTTTTTTTTGGTCCTTGCCAGTGTTTCTTCTGCTCCCTTGTGTTGAGCTCTGACAGAGGAGTCTGGCAGGACACACAGCAATCTCCCTCTCAGTTTAGGAGAGCCGTCCTAAGAATAGGGCTGGCTCTTAAAGGCACGAGAGGACAATTTTAAGATAAGACCAACTGAGAAGGCATGACCTTCTCTCTGATCTAGAACTTTCTTCCTAATTAATTGCCTTCTATTGGTCTGCAGAGGATGGGATAAAAATAGAGGAGAATAGCCTCAAAGAAGAAGAGAGTGTAGAAGGAGAAAAGGAGGTTAAATCTACAGCTCCGGAGGCCACTGTTGAGGTAAGAGATGGGGGTGACCGGATGCCATACGGAAGATAAATGAAGAAGCCCATTCATCTTTTCAGTTGCTGGCCTGTCTGCCTCAACTTATGTACTTTTTCCTTTGAAGTGTACACAACCCCCTGCCCCTGCCTCAGAGGATGAAAAAGTCCTTGTTGAACCTCCTGAGGTTGAGGAGAAAGTAGAAAAGGCGGAGGTGAAGGAGAGAACAGAGGAACCAATGGAGACAGAGCCCAAAGGTATCCACATTTCCAAGTATTACATCCAGATCCCTGTGAAACTTAGGTACTTCTAGCTGGGCTAAGGAAAGGTCAGGAGGAAGTGACACCCTGGAGAATCCCCTACCCTTGATTTTATATTGAGGGTTTTTAATCCCTTAAGACATTTTTTATGATGTTAGTCATTGAGATTTGGGGTTAAGACTGTCCCCCAGTCTTAACTGGTGTGGGACAGAGGAGAATCTTCTTTATTTTTATTTTCTTATAAAGATTTTATTTTTAAGTAACCTGTACCCACCATGGGGCTCGAACTCACAACCCCGAGATCAAGAGTTGCATGCTCTAACGACAGCCAGCCAGGCACCCCAGAACGTTCTTTATATACTCTCAAATCCCATCTGTTCCCCCCAGGTGTTGCTGACGTGGAGAAGGTAGAAGAGAAGTCAGCAGTAGATCTGACCCCCATTGTGGTAGAGGACAAAGGTGAGTGTTTGGAGAAGCTGATCGTGACTAAAAAGGACTCTAAAACTAGATGCAAGGACTTTATCTCTGGTACACCCCCTGGCTTCTCACACCCATATAACTATTTAATCCCAAGCTAAAAGACTCCCAACTGTCCCTACATATGATTGTCACGGGCCAGTGACATTTTTCTGGGTTTGAGAAATACCTGTGTGGAGAAAGGGTGAAGGTGGCTGCATGCTTAGAGCATATAGTGCTGTGGGTAAGGACCAAGGTGCTATGCTTTTGTCTGGAGCTGACATTTTTTTTCTGCATATCCTGTAGAAGAGAAAAAAGAAGAAGAAGAGAAAAAAGAGGTGATGCTTCAGAATGGAGAGACCCCCAAGGACCTGAATGATGAGAAGCAGAAAAAAAATATCAAACAACGTTTCATGTTCAATATTGCAGATGGTGGTTTTACTGGTATGACATTGAGGGACCAACTGGGGTTAGAAGGATCTGAAGTGAAAGTAGGGTTCTTGTCAGAGGCCAGGATACAAAGATTTTACCTCTACCAGATAAGGGACTGCCAAGTTGATTGCACATTCCTCTGACTCTATGTTAGAAAGCCAGAGGCCTACTCCTAAGATGGCATCTGTGGGCCAGGAATAAATAGCTTTTTGAATTCTTACAGATATTTGCCTCTCTTGTTCTTCTCCACCTTCCCCAAATTCCTATTCAGAGTTGCACTCCCTTTGGCAGAATGAGGAGCGGGCAGCCACAGTCACTAAGAAGACTTACGAGATTTGGCATCGGCGGCACGACTACTGGCTGCTGGCTGGCATCATAAAGTATCCTTTGCTGGAGTCTGGGCTGAGGTTCTTGGTAAAGGGTTCTGAAGGTCCTACTGTTTGAAGTTTCTGCTTTCCTTGTTTTGTTTTTCCTGAGCAATTTTCCAATAGCCATGGCTATGCCCGGTGGCAGGACATCCAGAATGACCCACGCTATGCCATCCTCAATGAACCTTTCAAGGGTGAAATGAATCGTGGCAATTTCTTAGAGATCAAGAATAAGTTTCTAGCCCGAAGGTTCAAGGTGAGCAGGATAGGGAGGAATATAGTATTGAAGTGACAGCCTTTGAAATGCAGAAGGGACTGTAGAGGAGGGTGTCTCTTCACCCTCCTGTTACTTAACTCTTTGTATTGCTCCCAAGTATCTTAAATATTAGAACTAAAGACATAGGAGCACCTGGCTGGCTCAGTCTGGAGAACACGTGATCTTGATCTTAGGGTTGTGAGTTTCAGCCCCATGTTGGGTGTAGTGATTCCTTAAAATAAGTAAATTAAAAATTAAAAAAACACAACAGGACAGACTTGAAGATTAGCTCTTTAAGGGCCTAAGATGACTGTGCCTAATAAATGACACAGAAGAAGGGGCACCTGCCTGGCTCAGTCAATAGAGCATAGGACTCTTGATCTCAGTGTTGTGAGTTTCAGCCCCATGTTGGGCATGGAGCCTACTTAAAAAAAACAAATAAATAAAAGAAATGTAAACTAATAAATGACATGGATATATCAGGGGAACAGAATAGGTTAGAGTGTTAGGAAAGATGGAGAGGTAGGACTGAATTGGATCTCTGAAGAGGGAAGGCTGTCAGTGGGCTAGTGGTACTTTTTTTTCCTAGGTTTGAGAGACCCTGTTTGGATAAGGGGTGTGTGGGGTGGATGCAAAGAGTCGATGTGAAGGTAGAGCTTCATTCTCAGAATCACTAGGGTTAGTAAGCCCAGGACTGAGAGGAGTCTCAGTCTGGAATTCAGCAAATATATGTTGAGGGCAACTAGTGTGTAGACTTGTCAAAATGGGGTACCAGTGGATAAGTCGTGGGTTTTAAGCTGAGTATCACTGGGGGAGTTAGAAATGTACACTAACCGTTAGATATCATGTGCCAAGCAGTGAGTAGCACAAGGATACAAAGACAAATGAGGCACGGTGCCTGTTTTCAAGGAGCTTTTAGTTTAAGGTAGAGGCAAATGTGTGAGCAAATGAATGCCACTCTATGTATTGGGAGAGATCCGTATGAAAGTTCTCCAGGGGGAATTTTGGGGAATCCAGAGAGAGCTCCTTGAATGGCTTCATGGAGAAGGCGGCATTGGAATTAAATTTTGATTAATGTCATAGAAATAGCTGGATAGAAGCAGAAGGCTGTTTGAATCAACAGGATGAAGTAGGGCAAAGGCCTAGAGGCAGCAGAGCCTACAGAGTTTGGAAACAACCCAGTTGGGCTGTAGAAAACACTTGTGTTGGGTGATGGTGGGAGGTAGATTAGAGAGCAAGGTAAGAAGTAGAGGTTAGTAGGTGGGTTTTTGGCACCTGATAAGAGTTGGGCAGCCATTGAAGGTTTGTGAAGAGTTGTAATACAACTAAGGGAAATGGAAATAGAACATTCATAAGATGATAGAACTGTCATATAGTCAGGAGGTGTAAGGCTGGGCTGTGATGCTTTTTGTAGAAAATGAAAAGGGCGGGATGCCTGGGTGGCTGAGCAGTTGAACATCTGTCTGGCTCAGGGTGTGATCCGGAGTCCCGGGATTGAGTCCCACATCAGGCTTCCTGCATGGAGCCTGCTTCTTCTCTGCTTATGTCTCTGCCTCTCTGTGTGTCTCTCATGAATAAATAAATAAAATGTTTAAAAAAAGAAAAGAAAAGGATGAAATAAAGGAAATCAGATACCAAATAATTGATAGGATTTACTGATTTATTGCAGTCAGTAAGCCTTTTCTCTTAAAGGGCCTGATGATAACTATTTTAGGCTCTGAGGGATACACATGTTGCAAATACTGTGTCATAGTGTGCAAGCAGCCACAGGTTATAAACAAGTGGGAATGTGTTCCAATAAAACTTTATTTACTGACATGAAAATTTGAACTTCATGTTTTTTTCATAAAGTGCCACAAACTATTTTTCCAGTCATTTAAAAATGTAAAAAACCACTCTTGGGCCATACAAAAACAGACAGTAGGCCAGATTTGGCCCGTAGGCCATAGTTTGCTGACTCTTGACTTAATGGATTTGAGATTAAAAACTAAAATTTGAGCCTGAGTCGCTGAGAAAAATTATCATTGGCAGATCAGGGAAGTGAGGAGACGGAGCAGTGTGTAGAAAAGAGTAAGTTCAGTTTTAGAAAAGTGCTAATATCCTCCCACTACCCATCCCCCCGCCCCAAACGTGGGATCAAAGAATGATCATACATGAGTGAGATCAGAACACTCAGTGCTTGAAATGCAGGTTCGAAAAGCATCAGATCCTTTGTACGGAGGGGCTGGCTGAACTGGGAGCGGAGAAATCACTTAAGGGAGTGCTTTAAAAGAACAGCAAGCCAAGGGCTGATGATCCTGGGGAAGGGTCATAGTTTGGGACAGGAGGCAGTTGGTGAAGGAAACAGGGCATGTAGATTGAAAGTAGGTGCTTGGTCAGTCTGGGGATAAATTACTCTGCTCATTGGAACACATCTTGTAGAAGAAACAATAGCCCATTATTCTCATACTGTCCTATTTCCTGACCCCTAATGGCTTTATTGTCTTTAAGAACCAGTGGATGGATACTTGAGCAAATTAAGTCTTATAACTTCTGAATCAACATTCTGTCTCTTGGAATATATTGCAAAGAACCTTTTACATAGCTCCATCAGGTGACACGTGTAAGTGTTCATTGCAGTATGATTTTTGGTGGTGGGGCCTGGAGATAACCTAGATGCTTGCCTGGGACATCGACTGGGAGTGTAGATAGGTAAAACGTGGATTCACATGGAGCATTTTAAGCAACAGTTAGAAGGAATGAAATATATATGATAGAACAACATAAATTGAACATTTTAAAAAGAACTAAAGTGGGGAAAGGAATAAAAGGTTTTTATGTGTATAGAACAACAACATTCTGTAAATTAGAAATGCACACATGAAACAATACTCAGTTTTCAGGAATACCTGCACAAAGCCATGTGGTAAGTATATTAGAAGCACTGCTTGTTGGGAAAGAAAGGAATGGGAGTAAGATACGGAGACAAAAAAAAAAACACAAATACTCTTAAAACATAAAACCACTTAAACAACATGATGTGGTAGGTATATCCATAGGACAGACTATCATGCAATCATTAAAAAATCATGTTTTATCAAGGGCAGTTATAATAAAGGAAGGTTTTTACTATGGAACTTTGAGTGAAACAGGTGTACAGAGTGATCTCAGTTACATAAAAAATACAGATGCAAGGAACCTCAACATGTTTAACAAGTATCTGTAGGAGGTGCAATTACTATGATCTTAGTTTTTTATCTGCTCTATTTTCTAGATATTTTAACATTTTTGTATAACTGAATTCATGAAGGGCAAAGAATTTTAAAAACATGGATTTCCAAATGGGGATAAAAAAACACAGTGTTGAAGGGCTTGGGTGTGGGGGAGCCATCTGTAAGTTTCTTTATAGATTGGGAAAGGCCCATCAGAAATAAGCAAAGTGAGCGTCAGTGCAACTCCCCTCTGCTCTTTATCCTCCAGCTCTTAGAACAAGCCCTGGTGATTGAGGAACAGCTGCGTCGGGCAGCTTACCTGAACATGTCAGAAGACCCCTCCCACCCTTCCATGGCCCTAAACACGCGCTTTGCTGAGGTGGAGTGTTTGGCGGAGAGTCACCAGCACTTGTCCAAGGAGTCAATGGCAGGAAACAAGCCAGCCAATGCGGTCCTGCACAAAGGTAGCCAGTGGCTCCCCTGCCTCCTGCTGACTCAGCTTCCTTCTGCTACCTCTCCCTCACACATAGTTACTCCTGGTTTCCAAACCGTTTTTAGAGCCCCTCTGTCTGGGTGCTTAGGATGTGCTGGGGATCTTTGCCTTCTTCCTTGGAAAGCTAGTATCTTAGGGGCAATCCAGGACACTAGTTCTTTGGCTCTTAATATATTCAAGTTCTTCGAGGTAGAAAGCAAAGCAGAATAATAGGGTGTTACTGGCTTACTGTAGAGGTAACTTCTGGTGATTTAAGATCCTGTCAAATTCAGGGCACCTGGGTGGTTCAGTGGTTGAGCGTCTGCCTTGGGCTCAGGTCGTGATCCTGGGATCAAGTCCTGCATCAGGCTCCCCAGAGGGAGCCTGCTTCTCTTTCTGCCTATGTCTGTTTCTCTCATGAATAAATAAAATCTTTGGGGAAAAAAAATTAAAACATGAAGAGGGGTGGAGGGCGAAATGAGGGAAAGAAGGCTGATATAAACAGGAAGGAAGAGAGCTCCAAAAGGTGGAGAGGAAAGATGGTGAGAAAAGGAAACCATAGAAATCTCTCAAGGAGTGGAGAAAATAGAGCAGTAAGGGAGCAAGGTTAGTGAGGGTTGAAGAATGTAAAGATACATAGCATCATGGACAGTTGGAACTGGAATCTGAGAAATAAGAATTTGAGTGTGGTGGAGGCTGGTCAGGTGACTCAAGAGAAACAGTACTCCAGTATTGGAGCATAGTACTCCAGCATTCCAGCACATCACTCGCTTGGTCACTGAGAAGTAATGAGGGGCCGGGTAAGAAGGTTCTCAGTCTTGACGACCACAGCTCACCTTCTGTATTTCCTTGTGCAGTTCTGAAACAGCTAGAAGAACTGCTGAGTGACATGAAAGCTGATGTGACTCGACTCCCAGCCACTATTGCCCGGATTCCCCCAGTTGCTGTGAGGCTACAGATGTCAGAGCGTAACATTCTCAGCCGCCTGGCAAACCGAGCACCTGAACCTACTCCACAGCAGGTAGACCCCTGTCTTCTGGCCACCTGTTTCAGCAGAGCCATACTGGAACTTGTAACTTTGCTCTCGGTCCCGAGTTTCATATACTGGGCAGGTGGGGCTCTTACCAGGGAGTTCCCTTGGGATTGGGTAGATCCTGTGGTTTGGAATTCTGACCCCTTTGGCTTTTTTCCTATAGGTAGCCCAGCAGCAGTGAAGATCCGGATCTATGATACCACCTCCACCGCTGAGCAGTGACCTTCCTCACTTTCCCTTGCCCAGCTTCTCCCCGGGGGGCCTGAGAGACCCTCTCCTTCCTTCTGCCCCATCTTCCGTGTTGTAAAGGAACAGCCCCCAGTGCACTGGGGAAGGGGGGAGTGAGGGGCAGTGGTGCCCTTCCTGCTGGAGAGACATGCAGCAGTAGCGCCGGCGCCATCTGCAGGGAGCTGGCGGGCTGGCCTTCTTCTGGGCCCTGGCTTCTCCCCACTGTAACGCCTGTTACACACAAACTGTTGTGGGTTCCCGCCAGGCTTGAAGAAAATGATCTGAATTTCTTCCTCCTTTTGGTTTTATTTTGTTGGTTTATTTTGTGTTTTTTCTCCTTTTTTGGGGTATTCAGAGTGGGCCGGGCCCCTGGGCGAGACACAGCTACCTCTGTTGGCATCTTTTTAATACCAGGAACCCAGCGGCTCCAGCCACTGAGCAGCTAGAATGAAATAAAGTGGAAAAAAAAAAAAAAAAAAAAAGGAAAAGAACCAAAAGCATAAAAACCACAGCAAATTTCTTGATGAAAATTGAAAATAAAAATTTCCTTGTATTTTAGTGCTCTGGTTCAGTGTGGGTGTAGGTGAAGGTGGGTGAGTGTGTCGGGTATCCTACAGAAGAGCCATGTTCCGTGTGCTTGTTGTGCCTTAGGTGCTCGGGACCCAGGATGACCGACCACCACCTGGAAAATGAGCTACAAAACTAGAACTGGGTTCATACATACCCTGTGCTGCTGTTCCATAGCTTTGTGAGCTGAGAAAGTTAACTTACTGGGCTGTAGATGTCTCCTAAAATAAAGATCTCTTCCCATAGAGGTGGGGAGATAAAACTAGTAAAGTGCTTGGAAAACTTTGTAACAGCTGCTAAGCGCACCGCCTTAGCGCTTATATTGGAAAGAAGGCCGAGGGTATTGTTAACTTGTGAGAAACGAGGACCCAAGAGGCCGCCTTCAGCCTCTGGCGGTGTGAAGCCAGGCAGAGACCTTCCTCGACGGGCTGAGCAGGGGTCTGGGGGGCCGAAGAGGTGGCTTTCCTGGTCAAAGGGGCTGGAAGGAGGGGAGTGGCATGGGATTCCGTGCTCCCGAGACCAGATGGAGGGTGGAGCGAGCCACGAGGGCCGCCGCCGCGTCCTGGTTCGAGAGGTGGGGCGGCTCGGAGGTACCAGTTCTTCCCGCTGAAATCTGCGGTGAATCCAGAAGCCAACACTGCGGGAAGGGCGGGAAGTCGAAGACGGTTCGGTCCTCGCTTTCTCGGCCTCGGAGAGGGACTGGAGCGGTCCGCCCCCGAATCTCCTCCCGCGGCGCCGCCGCCAGCCCAGCGCGCGTTCCCAGGGCGGCAGTCCGTTCCGGGTCTGCGGCGGACTGGAAGCGGCCGGAAGAGGCGGGCCGCGGGGTCAGCGCGCCTCCGTGCGCCTGCGTGAAGCGCTTCCTCCGCGCGCGGTGCCGGAACCGTGACCTCGGGGTGCACGTGGAGTGTCGCGCCGCTTCCCCGGACCTCTGGGGCCTGGAGCGTGTTTCAGGTGAGCCCGGCCTTCGCGCGGGTGTGCAAGAAGTCGGGGAAGGGTGACTGCACTGATCCAGACTGGGGCGTTGCGAGCGGGACGCCGTACAAACGGCGTGGGACCCAAGGGCCGGGCCGGGCCGGGCGGGGGGTGGAGGTCTGGCCTTGCCGTGAGGGTCGGTTGAGGGAGAGGTGCGGAGTCGAGGCTCCAGGGTGCCCTGTCCCGCTCTGATACGCCGAGTCTGCCGTCTCCGTTTCCCTTTCCAACACACGCGACTCTATCCTCTCCCATTTTTCTTTTCTCCAGAACTATGGGGCGCAAGTTGGACCCCACGAAGAAGGAGAAGCGCGGACCGGGCCGGAAGGCTCGGAAACAGAAGGGCGCTGAGACCGAACTCGCTAGATTCTTGCCTGCAGGTAAGGCTCAGGGCCCGCCCCCTCTCCTCCCAGGCCTCTAGGTTTTGCACCGTTCTTTCATCTGAATCACATTCTCCTCCGTTTCTCGTCTCTGTACTTATTTTCTGTTCAAGGGGAATTTTCTTTGAATGAGTTACTAGCTTTTTTTTTTTTTTTTTTAATTTTTATTTATTTATGATAGTCACACACACACACACACAGAGAGAGAGAGAGAGAGAGAGAGGCAGAGACATAGGCAGAGGGAGAAGCAGGCTCCATGCACCGGGAGCCCGACATGGGATTCGATCCCGGGTCTCCAGGATCGCGCCCTGGGCCAAAGGCAGGCGCTAAACCACTGCGCCACCCAGGGATCCCAAGTTACTAGCTTTATACATTTGAAGAGAAACCAGAGTTTGTTGTATGAGTTTTTAGAAAGCCAGTATGAATGGAGGCACCTGGTGGCTTGGTCGGTTAAGCGTTCCACTCTTGATTTTGGCTCAGGTCATGATCTCAGGGTGGTGAGATGGAGCCTCACAGCAGGCTCCCCGCCCAGTGGGGAGTCTGCTTAAAGTTCACTCTCCCCTTACCCACCCCACCCCACCCCACCCTCGCTCGCTCTCTCTCAAAAAAATAAAAACAAGTGTGAATGAAACACTTATTGTCATCAGCACTTAGAAATTAGGGAAGATGCAGCAGGGACCCAAGTACCCATGCAACAAGAGGTACAGGTTAATACTAGGTTAATACTGAGTAAGGTTATTAGAGGACCTACGCATTTCGAGTTTAAAAAGATTTTAATCTGGGTTTTGGAAAATGGTTGACGTTTTAGTAAGTGGAACTTGGGAAGGGAACAGACCAGTCACATCAACTGCTTTGTGGAGGAGGTGAGCATGGGAAGGCACAGATCTGATTCCCATATGGTGAATAATCTATGGCATGGAAGGCTGGGGATGACAGAAGAGTGGACAGGTAGTTTGTGTTGGGCATTAGATAAAAGATGCAGGTTTTTGAGATACTAGAAAGTGCTAGCACTGACACCCGGGTGGCTCAGTCGGTTAAACATCAGACTCTCTTTTTTTTTTTTTTTTTTTTTTAAGATTTTTTATTTATTTATTCATGAGAGACACACAGAGAGAGAGGCAGAGACACAGGCAGAGGGAGAAGCAGGCTCCATGCCGGGAGCTCCATGTGGGACGCGATCCAGGGACTCCAGGATCAGGCCCTGGACGGGGCGGCGCTAAACCACTGAGCCACCCGGGCTGCCCTAAACATCAGACTCTTTTTTTTTTTTTTTTTTTTTAATTTTTATTTATTTATGATAGTCACAGAGAGAGAGAGAAAGAGAGGCAGAGACATAGGCAGAGGGAGAAGCAGGCTCCATGCACCAGGAGCCTGATGTGGGATTCGATCCCGGGTCTCCAGGATCGCGCCCTGGGCCAAAGGCAGGCGCCAAACCGCTGCGCCACCCAGGGATCCCAACATCAGACTCTTGATGTCCACTCAGGTCATGATCTCCGGGTTGTGGGATCAAGCCCTGCATCAGGCTCCTTGCTCAGCGGGGAGTCTGCTTGAGGATTCTCTTTCTCTCTTCCCCTCCCCCTGCTCATGCACACTCTCTCCCTCTAAAATCTTTCAAAAGTGTTAGGCACTATACTGAATCTGTTGGACATGTTATGTCACCTCATTCTCTTAGTGCTTTGTGAAAGAGACATCCTGAAGGAAATGAATGTTAAGTAGCTTGGGCATTTGCAAATGACAGGGCTGGCATTTAAGCCTTTTATTTTTTTGGAGAATGTATGGAAAACTAGTTACTAAGGTAAAATCTGTGGCTGGTCACTGATTAAATTGAGAATAAAAGAAAGCAGAAGAGGGGATCCCTGGGTGGCTCAGCAGTTTAGCGTCTGCCTTCGGTCCCGGGTATGGTCCCGGAGTCCCGGGATCGAGTCCCGCATCGGGCTCCCTGCGTGGAGCCAGCTTCTCCCTCTGCCTGTGTCTCTGCCTCTCTCTCTCTCTCTGTCTCTGAGTAAATAAATAAAATCCTAAAAAAGAAAAAAAAAAAAAACAGAAGAGAAGACAGTTTTGTTTGTCACATAAATCCATTTGTTATAGACCAGCAGTGTTTCAGATGGTGGAGCTTCTGCTGGTCCCTCAGTTCCTTCAGTCTTCTGATGGCAGAATTGACTGCCACAGCAGAAGTGGTGGTATAGGTCCAAGCACCACAGGCTACTCCATATTTATCATCCCATCCCCAATTCAGACCTTCTTGGGGGGTTTAGCCATGTTGCAGCAAACCAGGTCCAAGGCCAGAGAGAAAAGATTAATTTTGAATCTCTCTTGTTACCAGAATGATGGTAATACTATTTACTGAAATCAGAAGTCTGGAGGGAGGGATCCCCGGGTGGCGCAGCGGTTTGGCGCCCGCCTTTGGCCCAGGGCGTGATCCTGGAGACCCTGGATCGACTCCCACGTCGGGCTCCCTGCATGGAGCCTGCTTCTCCCTCTGCCTGTGTCTCTGCCTCTCTCTCTCTCTCTCTCTCTCTGTGTGACTATCATAAATAAATAAAAATTTATTTAAAAAAAAAAAAAAAGTCTGGAGGGAGGCCCAGTTTGGATTTGATTGATGAACAACCACATACAGATCATCTCTTTTACATCTCTCATCCAGCTCCTTGTAAAGCTCTGTGGAACGAATTAGAATCTACTCCCTTTCATTAGTGTATTTTTTTTTTTTGTAAGATTTTATTTATTTATTTGACAGAGTGAGAGAGCACAAGCAGGGGTAATAGCAGAGGAAGAGGGAGAAGCAGACTCCTTGCTGAGCCGGGAGCCCAACTCAGGGCTCAATTCCAGGACCCTGAGATCTGAGATCATGATCTGAGCCACAGGCAGAAGCTCAGCAGACTGAGCCATCCAGATGCCCCTAATTAGTGTATTCTTTCTCTACATTTATTTTCACTTCTAATTTTTTTTTAAAGATATGTTTATTTATTCACGAGAGACACAGAGAGAGGCAGAAACACAGGCAGAGGAGAAGCAGGCTATGTGCGGGGAGCCTGATGTGGGACTCCATCCTGGCATTCCGGAATCATGCTGAGTCGAAGGCAGACGCTTAACCACTGAGCCACCCAGGCACCCCTCTCTTCTAATGTTCTTTTTCATTTTCCCTGTAACCTATTGTTCTGCTTCTCTCTTTTTTTTTTTTAAATACAGCTGGTGATGAAAATTCTAAGAGGCTATCTAGTCGTGCTCGGAAGAGGTGAGTGTGGTTGTGCAGGTTTATCTGGATTAAATTGGTACTGCTTATCTTTAGTCCCATGATCACATGTGGAAAGGGCTGTTTGGGGACTGTCCCATTTCAGTGGCAGAGCCCAGAGGTATGTTCCATTTCCTCACTTCTTTTCAGGGCAGCCAAGAGGAGATTGGGTTCTGCTGAATCCCTTGCGATGCATAAGTTCCCTGGGGCCAAACCATTGCCTGGAAAACTACCCAAAGGTCAGTGAGTATAGGAGCTGTGTGCTCTATGACGAGTCCGCTGGGTTCTGGGTAGGGAAGGCCTTGCTGGGCATTTCTGGAGAGAAAGAAACAGGACATCTTTAGGAATAGAAAGTGTAGGTTCCATCAGCGTGTGGCTGCCGTCAGTCCAGAATTCCTCAAACCCTTAGGAATCTCTGGAGGAGCTGTCCAGACACCTGGCAAGAAGGGAGCCCAGCCCTTGCATCACGGTACTCAAGGCAAGAAGCGTCCAGCACTGACCCATAGCAGTGAGGAGGAAGAGGTGGAGGAGGAAGACTCTGAAGAGGATGGTGTGCTGAACCAGGAGGACCTCTGGGGCTCTGAGGACAGTGATGCTGATATGATAGATGACTACGGCGCCGACTCCGACTCAGAGGGCGAGGATGAAGATGAAGAGGTGAGCTTTAGTTCTGTGGGTTTTGAGGAAGGGATCCTTGCCTTTTAGTCTTTCCGGGTCCTTGAGACTCAGTGACAAGGATGAGCTGAGTAGAGAAAAGGGGTTTTAGCATTCCATCATTGTTTTCCTGTCATCTGTGTTTGCTCAATGCACACAAAAGTGTAGAAAAGCTGTAGGATTGATCATTTTGAAATATGAGACTCCTCAGTGCTGGTGAGGACCTGGTCAAGTGGATACTTGAGTGCCCCACTGAGGGGAATAGAGAGCGTACATAGTTTTTTAGTGAAGCATTTGGTGTCTGAGAACCTTGGAGAGTTTCTTCCTTTTGACCTAGTAATTCTGTTTCAGAGGAGGATCCAGAGTATGGACAGATTTATTGACTGGGGTGTAAGAAGTTATTTATGTAGGATTGCCTGGCTGGCCAGTCAGTAGAGCATGGGACTCTTGGTCTTGGGAGTGTAAGTTTAAGCCCCATGTTGGGTATAGGGATTACTTTTAAAAAGGGAGGGGTTCTTTATGTATTATTATACAGTTAGTATATGAATATGTTAGGAAAACTCAGGTGATACAAGGTGGTTGGTGGTGGTGGTGGTTTTTTTTTTTTTTTTTTTTTTTTTTGATGAAAACAAAGTTCACATTTGCACCTTTTTCCTAGACTGCCTTTTCTCTACAGAGTTACTATCAGGAGATTTGCAGGCACCCTGTGGACTATAATGCTCCAAACTCTGGAAGCTGCCAAAATACCCAATATGCTTAAGTAAATTTTAATTTCTTTATACACTAAGTTATAAAGTGTATAAAGAAGCTTATAACTAACTAATAAGTTAACATTTGGCTATTATGTCTATGAAAGTGCTGGTGATCTGTGACTGAGAAAGGGCAGGAAACAAATTTGAAGATGCACTGGGTGGCTCAGTCAGCTAAGTTTTGCCTTTGGCTCAGGTCACGATCCTGGGATCTTGGAATCGAGTCCCTCGTCAGGCTCCCTGCTCAATGGGGAGTCTGCTTCTTCCTCCCCCCTGCTTATGTGCATGTGTTTTTTCTTTCTCTCAAATGAATAAATAAAAGCTTTTAAAAAAATTTATTCATTTGAGAGACAGAGCACATGCATGTGTGGGAGCAGGGAGAGAGGCTGAGGGAGAGAATCAGACTCCTGAGTGGGGCTCTCAGTCTTAACTACCCTGAGATCATTGACCTGAGCTGAAATCAGGAGTCAGCTGCTCAACCAACTGAGCCACACAGGCATGCCCCAGGTTCTGAACTTTTTAAGGAGAAGGGAACTACACACAAAAGTTGAACGGTTTTGGTGAAACCCCTTGATCCATTACTTAGTTGCAACAATGGTCAATATTGTACCAATCTGGGGATCCCTGGGTGGTTCAGCGGTTTGGTGCCTGCCTTTGGCCCAGGGCGCGATTCTGGAGTCCTGGGATTGAGTCCTGCGCCAGGATCGAGTCCCGCGTCGGGCTCCTGGCATGGGGTCTGCTTCTTCCTCCTCCTGTGTCTCTGCCTCTCTCTCTCTCTTTTTCTCTCTCTGTGTCTATCATAAATAAATAAATAAATCTTTAAAAAAAATACTGTACCAATCTCACATTTCACTTCTTTAGGTTCCATGCTTCTGAGAGTGTACTTTTGCGTTTAGGAAATGATAAAATACAGAGATAAAATACTACCTGGGAGGGTAGGAGGGTAGGCTTTGCATTACTAGCCCCTTGTCTCTTTTTTCAGCTGCTGCCCATTGAGAGGGCTGCTCAGAAGCAAAAGGTTCAGGAGGCTGTGGCTGGGTAAGTTTTAGAAACTCTTAAGATGGAGACCAGGCAACAGCTGGGGTGAAAGAATTGAGGGAGGAGCTGGTGTCTGTTTTATTCTGTGAATCCTTGTTTCTGAACCTGTTTCTAGGGGCCAGTGGAGTGAGGAGGAGACTGAGGAGGAAGAGGAGAAAGGGTCCCTTCAGTCATGCCCCCAAAAGGATGATGAGACAGAGGGGGGCCTACAGATCAATGTGGATGAGGAGGAGTCCTTTGTGCTGCCCCTTCCTGGGGAGATGGAGCAGGATATCCTTCCAGTGCTGGGTGAGGGGTAGGGGAAAGGTGCTTGTGAGAGGAAATTTCCAGGCTCTGGACATCATGAAACAGTTACAGTTCCTTAACACATCCACATGCCCAGGCTCCAGACTTGCAACGGATTCACAAGCGCATCCAGGATATAGTGGGAGTGCTGCGTGATTTTGGGACTCAGCGGGAGGAAGGTCGGTCTCGTTCTGAGTATCTGCACCGGCTTCAGAAGGATCTGGCTACTTATTACTCCTATGGAGACTTCCTACTTGGCAAGCTTATGGACCTTTTTCCTCTGTCTGAGGTACTGAAGTGCTAATCTAATGCCCCTTCTTTTCTTTTCTCAACCTCTCAATCTTACCTTGTGTGAGGAGGGCAGCCTCCTTCCTCTTTCCTCTTCCAGCTAAGCTCCTTGGCCAGCCTGACTTGCTCCCTGCCATTTTGCTTTCCCAGCTGGTGGAGTTCTTAGAAGCTAATGAGGTGCCTCGGCCCATCACCCTCAGGACCAATACCTTGAAAACCCGACGTCGAGACCTCGCTCAGGTAAGGGATGGATTTTGAGATTTTTGTTTTCTGTATCTCAGGGGGTTGTTGACTTTTAACTGCAGAGACTCCCCTATCTGACTTAGATGGGGGTTGAGGAGTGGGCTGTTAGTACCTAAGCATTTCTTGGTCAGGCATGATCCAAAGGCAAACTCAGGTAGGCCTAGTGTCATACTGGATTTATCTGACTGGCTTGGGGCCCGGGAACTCTGAAGTGAGAACTTGTCCCTTCAGCTTGTGCTCCCTGTGACAGGGTTGAGATGCTGCATCAGGATTAAAGTTCTGCTGCCTCAGAACAAAATGGGAGTTACCTGCTTTTTAGATCATTGAGGGGCTGGTGAAACAGATTCTTGCCCCCACACATGCACAAACAGTATTTTAAACTCACCGTTTTAGAGGGTTCAGGGGCTGTATGTTAATACTGGTGTCCTGTGGTCACTGGCAGGACCCTGTGTGTAGTCTTCCTGGTGTGAATGTAACCTACCTGATCCTTATCTTTAATGTGCTATAGCCGGTGATGTTATATTTTATAGTGGTAAGGGGGACTGAGCCTACTGGAACATCAGAGTTCAGTTCCAGGAAACCAAAGGACAGGAGCTGGCAGTCTGCTCCATTCAGATAGAGTTCAGGCCTTGAGTTAGAGCCTAAGGCTAAGGGAAAGGACGTCATGGGTGATATAGGAGAGGCTGCAAAGAGTCTATGATTGTGTTGTAACTCAGTAGAACCATATTTTTATATTTCCACCTGTTTTCTGGATATGGTAGCCTACGAGGTTATAAAATCTTTATCTTTCTTATTTTCAGGCACTAATTAACCGTGGAGTTAACCTGGATCCTCTGGGCAAGTGGTCAAAGACTGGACTAGTGGTATATGATTCTTCTGTGCCCATTGGTAAGTATCCCCTGCCCGATAGCCCCTTTGCCCCTGCCCTTGTCCCAGCATGTCACTGACTGGTCCTCCTCCACAGGTGCTACCCCCGAGTACCTGGCTGGGTACTATATGCTTCAGGGAGCCTCCAGTATGTTGCCGGTCATGGCCTTGGCACCCCAAGAACACGAACGGATCTTGGACATGTGTTGTGCCCCTGGAGGAAAGACTAGCTACATAGGTATGAGAAAGGCAGGCCAGGGTAGGAGCCATCTGGCTCTCTGCTTTTCTAAGTAAATGAGGTCGTTGACTCTCTGGTGCTCAAGAAAACAGTGCACAAGCAACTAGCAGAAAAGTGAAGAGTACAGACTCTGGATTTGGCCTGGGTTCCAGCCCCTTGTGCCACTAAGTACCCATATGACCACGGACAAGCCTCTGGTCTTGTCTTACTATGTGAAATGGGGCAACTGTGCTTGGCTTGGCAGTTATATTATACTTGAATTGTCGGGGTTAAGTTATGTTTTAGAAGTCCTTAGCAAAGTGTTCAGCATATAGCTAGTTATAGTCATTTTATTAAGCTATTATCATTTAAGTAAGTTAGTCTGGAGGACCAAAAAGATGCTTGGTAACTGAAAAAAACCACACTGGCAGTCTTACTCATCAGAGGGTGCAGGTCTAGATCTGTCCTGTAGACCATGGGGAGGAGGCCTATTCACAGTAAAGTTGCCTTGAAGTGGTGGGAATTCACCACTTCACATTTTGGGGCTGGAGGGTGGCTGGCTGGTGAGCACCATGCCTCTCTCCCTTCAGCCCAGCTGATGAAGAACACAGGTGTGATTCTTGCCAACGATGCCAATGCTGAGCGGCTCAAGAGTGTCGTGGGTAATCTGCACCGGTTGGGAGTCACCAACACCATCATCAGCCACTACGATGGGCGCCAGTTCCCCAAGGTGTGGCTCCCCTCTGTGTGTCTTCTAGTTTGCCTGTCCCCTTCTTGACTTCAGTATTGAAACTTGCCCCTGGAAAATAATGGTGTGATAAGGACCACCAAAAACACCTAATTAACCTAGCCTTTTTCCCCAGGTGGTGGGGGGCTTTGACCGAGTACTTTTGGATGCTCCTTGTAGTGGTACTGGGGTCATCTCCAAAGACCCAGCCGTGAAGACTAACAAGGTGAGGTGTTGGGGGTGGGGTGGGGCTAAGAGTGAGTGTGGGGGCTGGCTGAGAAGTCTTGGCCTAGTCCTTGCAAGCTGGGATGGGAGGTGGAGGCTCACCTCTTTTCCTGAGGCTGGCTTGTGACATTTTGACACCCTTCTATCGGTCTCTCTTTGGAATAGGATGAGAAGGACATCTTGCGCTGTGCTCACCTTCAGAAGGAGTTGCTCCTGAGTGCTATTGACTCCGTCAATGCTACCTCCAAGACAGGAGGCTACCTTGTATACTGTACCTGTTCCATCATGGTGAGGCCTCTGTTGTGGTGGAGCTCAGGGAACAGGGCCAGGAGGCTGTTGGCCCCTTAGAGCTCCCTTCAGCTCCAGCTCTACTTTTCCTTCTCTCTTCCTTGTCTCCTTGATGTATCCAGGTGGAAGAGAATGAGTGGGTGGTAGACTATGCCCTGAAAAAGAGGAACGTGCGGTTGGTGCCCACAGGTTTAGACTTTGGCCAGGAGGGTTTCACTCGCTTTCGAGAAAGGCGCTTCCACCCTACCCTGCGTTCTACCCGCCGCTTCTACCCTCATACCCACAATATGGATGGTTTCTTTATTGCCAAGTTCAAGAAATTCTCTAATTCTATCCCCCAGTCCCAGACAGGTAAGCATACTCTGCCCTTTCTGCCCTTCTTCACCACCTTTGCTCTTTCTACCTTTTAGGAGGTATATGACTGCAGGGAAGGGAGGGATTTCTGCCTCTTTCATTCCAGTCAGAATCGTTCCAGAGCCTGGACCCCATTTGAGTATATGTTAAAGAATTCGTGCAACTGGGAACCTTTTCCTTGATCCTGCCAAGTGGCTGCAGTCTTTGGGCACTAAATGCATTCCCAGTGCAGTTGTGGTTTCTTTTCCTTCTTGGCCAAGGGTTGCCTTCCTGGTAATAGACCTCAGCAGAGGTCCAGCATTGTCAGCACCAGGTTGGCACAAGACTCCTCTGGACTATTAGAGGTTCTTTGAGCCCATCACACTAATTGCAGATCTTTTTCTCAACCATCTTGAGTCTGGCCTAGATCTCGGAGAAGGGTGGGGTTTTCTGGAACAGGCTTCAGAGTTCTGCCAGCTGGGATATAAGCCTAGGTTTAGTCTTTTTTTTTTTTTTTTTTTTTAAGATTTTATTTATTCATGAGAGACACAGAAAGAGAGGCAGAGACATAGGCAGAGGGAGAAGCAGGCTCCATGCAGGGAGCCCAATGTGGGACTCAATCCCGGAACTCCGGGATCATGCCCTGAGCCAAACGCAGACAAAAACTCAACCGATGAGCCACCCAGGCGTCCCTAAACTTAGGTTTAGTTGGAAGAGGGAGAGGTGAGTTCTCTGAATACAAACTGTGACTGAGTTGATTTCTTTTTCAAGTTTACTTATTTATGTAATCTCTATGCCCAACATGAATTGAATTCTTGATCCTGAGATTGAGTCGCATGACTGCAATTTTTTTTTTCTTTATAAATAATGGTCCTCACAAAAGTCACATCTGAACGTTAAGGGAAACCGTAAGAACTAGCAAAATTTGCTGTAACTTTATTTTTATTTTTGTTTTAATTTTATTTATTTAATCATGAAAGACACACAGAGAGAGAGGCACAGGCACAGGCAGAGGGAGAAGCAGGCTCTGTGCAGGGAGCCTGACGTGGGACTCGATCCCGGGTCTCCAGGATCACGCCCTGGGCCGAAGGTGGCAATAAACCGCTGAGCCACTGGGGCTGCCCTTGCTGTAACTTTAAAAGTACGTGTTTAGGGACTCCTGGGTGGCTCAGCAGTTGAGCATCTGCCTTTGGCTCAGGGTGTGATCCTAGAATCCCAGGATCGAGTCCTGCATCGGGCTCCCTGCATGGAGCCTGCTTCTCCCTCTGCCTGTGTCTGCCTTTCTCTGTCTCTCATGAATGAATAAATAAAATCTTAAAAAAAAAAAAAAGTGTTTAATGTCATTTCTCATTTGTGCCTTACTAGCCTGTTTCTAGTTGCAGTGTATGACTTATTTTCTTGCATCTCATCAAAATCTACATAAACAAAAAACACCCTCAGACTGGTCTTTGATTGAAAAAGAAAAAGCCGGGATCCCTGGGTGGCGCAGCGGTTTGGCGCCTGCCTTTGGCCCAGGGCGCGATCCTGGAGATCCGGGATCGAATCCCACATCAGGCTCCCGGTGCATGGAGCCTGCTTCTCCCTCTGCCTGTGTCTCTGCCTCTCTCTCTCTCACTGTGTGCCTATCATGAATAAAAAAATAAATAAATAAATAAAAAATTAAAAAAAAAAAAAAAAGAAAGAAAAAGCCCAGTGCCTCAGTTTATTCATTCACCTCCTCCTCAAGAGTGTCATGTGACCTGTCCTGAAGCTTCCTGACAGCTTCCTCTGAAAACCTTTTTGCCCAAGGATGGATAATCTCTTCCTTTTTATTTATTTTTTTTGATCCCTTTCTCTAATACAAGATTCAGATGTGACTTGAATAAAGGCCAGGTAATATTAAGTAATATGGATCTAGATAGTGTACTTTTTTTTTTTTTAAGATGTTATTTATTCATTCATGAGAGACACAGAGAGGCAGAGACACAGGCAGAGGGAGAAGCAGGCTCCATGCAGAGAGCCTGACATGGGACTCGATCCCAGGTCTCCAGGATCAGGCCCTGGGCCGAAGGCAGTCTCTAAACCGCTGAGCCACCCAGGGATCCCAAGATAGTGTACTCTTACGCCACTATGTGGCATACTTGGCCATTAGTAGGCAGTTTCTTTATCTTGATACTGGTACTAACTTCCTCTAGTAATGATCAGGAACCAGTGGTGAGGCCCATTTTCTTAAACCACATGTTTCATTTTAACCTAGGAAATTCTGCAGCTTCCACCCCTACAAGCCTAGACTTGCCTGAGGTGAAGGGCCAGGTGACCCCCAAACCTGAGGGCAGCAGCCAGCCTGCCAAGAAGGCCAGAGTGGCTATGAAAACAAAGCAGCAGTTGCAGAAACGGCAACATCCCAAAAAGGCCTCTTTCCAGAAGCAGAATGGCATCTCCAAAGGGACAGACTCAGGATTGTCCACTGTATCTTGTGACACAAAGTCCCAAGCTTCTTCCAAGCTCCAGGACAGCAGTCAGCCAACTCAAGAGATCAGGGGACCAAAGGTGACTAAGAAACTAAAGCAACAATCAGCTACGCTGCTATCCTCCAAGAAGGTTGCCTTCCGGAAGCCGAATGGCCCTCCTAAGGGCACGGACACAGAAGTGCCTGTGCTATCCCTTTCCAAGACCCAGGACACACTCAAGCCTGAGGACTGGGTTCAGCCCCTTAGAAGCACCAGAGGGACCAAGAAAGTAAAGCAGCAGTTGCCAGCACAGCCTTCCAAGAGAGCTGCCTTCCGGAAACAGAATGGCACCCCCAAGGGACCTGAGACTCCCGCCATGTCCCCCCTTGATTCCAGCCAGCCCCCACCAGCAAAGAGGAGAAAATCTCAGTCCAGAGGCAGCAGCCATCCAGTGTTGTCTTAGATGAATGGCTGGTACTAGACTGGGGTGGCTTACTGCTGTTGGCACAGGGTTGGAACTCTTAACCTCTGTGAGGCTGGTGTCCCCACTGCGTATGAAATCTAATACACATTTTATAATCTCTGGCCACTGTGTGTTTTTTGAGGGGACTGGGTACTGGCTTTGTTGCTTGAAGAGTAGTGGCGGGAGGGTGGGGCAGGGCCCCTCTGAAGAGAGAAAATAATGTAGTCTACTGAGAAATGAGTTTCAGGCTCTTGGGCTCCCTGTCTCCTCAGGGGCTCAGGGTCTGGAGTCAGTTTGGATTCTGGGGAGAGGAGGGCAATGGGGGTGTAGAGGGGATGGGCATCCTGCCAGAACCCATGGAGTAGCAAGGGACCTGGATTTTCTTCCTCTGTGCCACCCTGGCTTGCAGGCATGGACTGGGGTCCGCCAGCCTCAGACCCGGAAAGATCCCGGTGCCAGCCTCCAGCCCGGCCGTTCATTGGCTTCCTCTCTCCCCTGCCCCGCCCCCGTGACCTCTGCCCCTACCGCCGGGCCGTCTGATTGGTTGCCCCGCGTCCGCCTGGCGCCTCATTGGCTCTTCCCCCTCGCCCTCCATCCCTGCTCCTGTAGCGGTGTCCGTCTCCCAGCAGAAGACGCCACCATGAATCCGTTATTCGGCCCCAATCTCTTCCTCCTGCAGCAGGAGCAGCAGGGCCTGGCCGGGCCGCTGGGGGACCCTCTGGGAGGCGACCATTTCGCCGGGGGAGGGGACGTGTCCCCGTCGTCGCTCGCCCCGGCCGGCCCGGCTGCCTACTCGCCGCCCGGGCCGGGCCCGGCCCCCCCCGCCGCCATGGCTCTCCGCAACGACCTGGGCTCCAACATCAACGTGCTCAAGACCCTGAACCTCCGCTTCCGCTGCTTCCTGGCCAAGGTGCACGAGCTGGAGCGCCGCAACCGGCTGCTAGAGAAGCAGCTGCAGCAGGCGCTGGAGGAGGGTAAGCAGGGCCGGCGGGGCCTGGCTCGCCGCGACCAGGCCGTGCAGACCGGCTTCGTCAGCCCCATCCGGCCCCTTGGGCTGCCCCTGAGCGCCCGGCCGGCCGCCGTCTGCACCCCGTCGGCGCGGGTGCTTGGCTCGCCCGCGCGGTCGCCAGCCGGCCCCCTCGTGCCCTCCGCGGCCTGCCACTCGTCGCCCTCCACCTCCACCTCCACCTCCTACTCCTCGTCAGCCCGCTTCATGCCCGGCACCATCTGGTCCTTCTCTCACGCCCGCCGGCTCGGGCCGGGACTGGAGCCCACGCTGGTGCAGGGGCCTGGCCTGTCGTGGGTGCATCCCGACGGGGTGGGCGTCCAGATCGACACCATCACCCCCGAGATCCGCGCGCTCTACAACGTCCTGGCTAAAGTGAAGCGCGAGCGGGACGAGTACAAGCGGAGGTAGGGGACCGGGAAGGTGGGGACCGGGCTCAGCGTCATGCCACACATGGGGCCAGGACGAGGTGTGGGTGCTGGAGAGGACAGCAGTGCGGCCCAAGAATCAGGGAGGAATAGGAGAGTAAAGTTCCTGCTGTGTAAGGAGGAGCTTGGAGGTAGACAGACGGCACTGGGTACAGGAAGAGGGGAATCCACAGGGAATGCAGAAGTCGCACTCGTGACAGGAAGAAGGATTCTCTAAGCGGAGGATTGTGGGGAATACATATTTTTCTTGTGGCTTTTCTTTCTGTCTCATCTAGGCTGCAGTGTTTGGATGACTGCGTTAACTGTGGGGTCGTGTGCTGTGTGAAAGGGACACGCGTTTGAGTGGTCACATCTGGGGTACTAAGCCTCTCCAGGCGCAGCCCTCAGAGCAGTTTTGTGATAGAGGCTCCACATACTGATCAAAAGTAAGAGACAAAGCATAGAGCTTTCATTTGGGAGTCTAAATGAAAATAGAAGGGAGTGGTAAGGGAGGGGCTGCATCTCGGAGTGGGCGACCCTGCCACTGCTCTGGGTTTCCCAAAGCAATGTCGATGGAAACTGGGAACTTACCCCAGTTCCATATAAAAGGCTCTGGGACCCCAGAACGTTGCTCAGAGTAAGTAAAAAATAAAATAATAAAAAAGAAAAGAAAAGAAAATAATAAAAGAAAACAGAAAACAAGGGGGAAAAGGAATTTGCTAGGGAAGGGGGAAAGGACTGGTAGTTGTCACAGGACTTGTGGAAGCTGGGGGAATCTGTGAAAGTGCAGAGAGCCAAAGGATGACGAAATGTGAATGAAGCCAGCAGAGGAACCGAGTGGGGAAAAGTTGAGAATATGGACACACCCTGTGAGTATAAGGCAGCTGGGGGCCAGGCCCTGTGCTGTCTGAGGAAGACGATTTGGGTTTTCTGCAGGGGACTGGCAGGGTAGCACAACGGGCCAGGGGAAGGGATGTGATGCTAGTGCTGGCTGTATATCAAGTGGATCCCTTAGAGGGTTGATAACCAGGCCATGAGGAAGGAGCATGAACACAGCCAGCCCTCTGTAGACTTCGTGAGGGATGCCATGGTTGAGAAGGAAGATGACATGTCAGCAGGAGGCTTTATTTTGGGAGCCATCATGGTTAACCTCTTAATTGACTACTCTGACCCCTTGTGGGCAAGCCTGGGAACTACCCTTGCAGCCCAGTGTAGCTGAGATTGGTGTCCTCTGGGGCTTGGCTAAATGCTCCCAGAGATTACCCCAGGGTCTGGGGGCAGCCTTCAGGGATCTGTAACCTGCCAGAGTCTAGCAGATTGCAGACCAGCAGGCTTTCTGAGGTTGAGTCCTGTCCTCATGCTGGCTTCCTTCATCGTAGCCCGTGTTATAAGTGCCTTTGGGAGTCTCAGTTCTCCTAAACCATTCTCTCCATTATTCAGATGCCACCCAGAACCAGCCTGCCCCAGCCCCTGGCCCAGCCCCAGCACCTGCCCCTGCCCCTGCCCTTGCAGGAATTAATTAACATTGCCAGCAGCAGAACACGGACAGTTCTGGAATGCACCCATAACCACAGAAACAACTGCTGTTCTCGGGTATTTGTTTTTTCTTAACTGAAAGAGTGTTTGTCCTTGGTCCAGCTGTCCAGGGCAGCAGAGAGTTATTCCTTGGGGATTGATGAGCTCATCGCTCTGCAGCACGCTGCTGTGCAGAGGGCCCTGCAGCTAGAGTTGTCTGGTACGTGACACTGGCAGTTACTCGTTCCTCCACCCCAGATCCTGTGCCCTCGTTCTGTTCTCTTTAAAACAACACTGAAGCTCCTATCTGTGGCCTGGAAGGCATGGGTAGAGCTTTAGCAGTAAACTGTGAAGAATCTGAGGCCTCCCAGGTTCTATTTTCAGCTCCCCCTGCTGTGTGCAACCTTGGGTGGATCTCTCCTGGCCTCAGTTTTCCAGCATAGGAATGGCCCCTGCTTCCTCACTTTGCTCAAGGATACCGTTTATTTGGGAGGGAAGTCTTTAGTAAACATAGAATTCATGGAAATGGCTCAAATTCTACCCATGTCGAGGGAACTTTGTGAGACCAGATTTGAATGGAGGTTGGAAGGAACCTACTCGTGGGAAAGTCTGGCTGGAGAACAGAGAATTCTAGTAAGCGTCCAGGGGCGCCTTGGCTGGCTCAGTCAGAAGAACACGTGACTCTTGACCTCAGGGTCGTGAGTTTGAGCCCCACTTTGGATGTAGAGTTACTGAAAATAAATAAATAAATAAATAAATAAACAAACAAACAAACAAACAAACAAACTTTCAAGAATTCTAGTAAGCTTCCATATGAATTATTTTCAGATTAAAACAACAACAACAACAACAACAACAACTCTAAGGTTTTGTTCACCTCAATCTTTCCCTATCTTCCTTATTTAAATTTCTACCTGAATTTGTTGCTTCCTGCCCTTCCCAGTGCATCTTGCCCAGGGCTATTGTCCCCTTGCCAGTCTTGCTTCCTCCAGGGACTCACGGACTCAGGGGTATGAGGGCACTGAATCCCACACCTGCAGGCTGTCAATGAAAAAACCCACAGGCCCAGAAAAGATAAAGTCTTATCTATGTAAAGATATAACTTGATGCTGCTAGGGCTCCTCCCCGGCCCTGACTGACTAACTGATGGAGAATGCTAGAGCAAAAGAAAGAAGGACATGGGGACAGCGGGGAAGGGTGGGCAGAGGGCAAAGAGGCTGGGGAGCTGGGTTGCGTGATGGGCTGGCAGGGTGGTGGCCAGGCTGGCTCCACGAGGAGGGGCACTTGCTGATGTAGAGGAGTTATTTTTAGGAGCACTGCAATGCAGAGCCCAGTGAGGAGCAGGAGGGCATGGAAGGAAGAGGCTGCGGGCAGAGCCCAGGAAGGGAGAGGGGGGTGAGGTGGGAGAGGGAGGAGTAAATCCCATGTCTGCAGAATCTGTCTGTTGGTCAGCCTTTCGTATTCTTGCTATCCTTTTTGCAGCCTCTGGCTCCCTTTCTGATCCTAATCCTGTGGCTTCTCTTGTACCATGGCTTCCTTCCTCAGCCTGGAAGAAGTGGCAGGAGGTGATAGGCTGTCTGAGTGGAGGCTGTGTGAGTGGGGTCTGGGCACCCTAGCAGGCCCCTGAAACCCTCCGCAGCGTGCCGCCCCCAGCACTGTCCTACTGCCTCTGCGCTGCCACGGCCTGTGCACTGGCTTGCCAGGGACTCACGTCCAGGGAGAACCCTAGCCCTACGCAGCAGAGCCTGCCTGTGGCCAAGGGGGCCTCTTTTCTGCTTGTGGTCCTAGTCCTGGAATTCCAGGAGATGCCGCTTCTGGTTCCTACCCATCGGGTTGGCAGAGGTGCTTTTCTGTACTTTGATTTCCCTACCCTTGGGTTTTGGGTGTCTGGGAACCCCAGCTTTCCACTGCTTTCACACCTCAGGGCCAGCCCCATCACCTCTCCACTGCTCGCTTTCAGGGGCTCTGTGTGGGCCTTTTCTGGAGCTTGCAGGGTACAGACTTTCAGTGTCTGCTCCCAGGCTCTTGACCTACCCTGTGGATGTGGTGTATGTCCTGCAGCTGCTTCTCTGGCGTTAAGTGGCACCACGAGAGGCAGGGCAGTGGGCTAGAGGAGCCCTGGTCTGGTGCGGGCAGGAGGCAGGAGACTGGATCTGTGCCACCGAAGGTGGGGGGCCGGGCTGGTGGACCGCAGTGGGGAGAAGGCCAGCCAAGCAGCTGGCTGGGCCAGGGCCTGAGAGGGACAGGCGCTGCAAGGGTGCAGAGTGGTAGCAGTTGCTCTTAAATCCAGTTCCTGGCCCAGAGGTTCTGGGAAGGCAGCTGGTGAGCTTGCACTTGCCAGGAGGCACGGAGCCACCCGACAGCTGCAGCTGGCCACCCACAGACTGGCCAGCCATTCCTGTCCACAGCCCCTGTGCATCTAGGGCACGAGACCTAGAGTAAGAGAGGCCTGAGCCAGAGGGGTGGGAGGCAGGGAGCTGTGGGGTGGGGTGGGACCCCACACCTACATTCCCTCCTGTCCCCCATGTCTGCCAGGTGGGAAGAGGAGTACACTGTGCGGATACAGCTGCAGGAGCGAGTGAATGAGCTCCAGGAGGTGAGGGCTGCCCACCACTGTGCTCCCTCCACCCTTCCTCCTCCCCACCCGGCCCCTAGCAACCTCCCAGACCCTGTCCTCCCCTGGCCCTTCCTTGTCTTCACCTACATTCTGCATCGACAGCACCACTAACAGGCAGGGCTTTCTCCCCAACTTCAGGAAGCCCAAGAGGCTGATGCCTGCCAAGAGGAGCTGGCCATGAAGGTGGAGCAGTTGAAAGCTGAGCTAGTGGTCTTCAAGGGGCTCATGAGCAATGTGAGTGCAGCTACCTCACGCCTGAGACCAGACAGATAAGGCCTTTCTGGTTTGGGCCTGTTGGTTTCCTGGACCCCATCCTCACCCACTTCATTAAAAAAAAATTTTTTTTTAGATTTTATTTATTTATTAATGAGAGAGAGAGAGAGAGAGAGAATGGCAGAGACACAGGCAGAGGGAGAAGCAGGCTTCATGCAGGGAGCCCGATGTGGGACTCGATTCCCGGTCCCCAGGATCACGCCCTGGGCTGAAGGTGGTGTTAAGCTGCTGAGCCACCTGGGCTGCCCTCCTCACCCACTTTACTATGCTTCCATCTACCTCTGCCTGCCCCTACGCCACCCTCGTTCAAAAGGAAAAGAAGGGAGCACCTGGCCAGCTTGGTCGGTTAAGTGACTGCCTTCAGCTCAGGTCATGATTCCAGGGTCCTGGCATCGAGCCTGCTTTGCCCTCTCCCTCTGCTCCCTACTTGCGTTCTCTGTCCTTGCCACAAATAAATAAGTAAAATATTTTTAAAAAGAGAAAGGAAAAGAAGGAACAAAAGGCTCCGTGTCGTATCCAAGAGGCACTATGGCCTCCATCATAACTAGAGGTTGTCAAGCGGTTAGTTAAGAACCCAGAGCCCAGCTCTGTGGTATGGCCTTGGTGAATTCCTTCACCACTCTGCCTCTGTGTCCTCCTCTGTGGAATGGGATAGTAAAGGCATGTACTTTGCAGAGTGACTGTGGAGATTGTAATGCTCTTAGGACCGTGCTGGCACAGACTTAATGCTGAATGAGTGTTAGCCATTCTTCTTCTTCTGGCAATATTTCCTCCACTTTTGTAACACCCAGTGGTCTCACTGGGAGCATCAGTTCTAGGAGGGAGCCCCTGTGGGTCCTGGGCTGTGCGCTCCAGGGCTCCCTGTCCAACCAGGGGGTCTGTGGCATGAGCAGCCCATGAGTGCTGCAGGGAAGGCATTCAGGAAGAGGGGGCCATGGTGGTGTGTGACTGGAAAGATGAGGATCTTGCCAGGGCCATCCTGGGGCTCGTCTAGGGTACTGGCTGCCCTCTCACTGCACCCTACCTTCCCTGGACAGAACCTGTCTGAGCTGGATACAAAGATCCAGGAAAAGGCCATGAAGGTAGATATGGACATCTGTCGCCGCATTGACATCACCGCCAAACTGTGTGACGTGGCCCAGCAGCGCAACTGCGAGGACATGATCAAGATATTCCAGGTGAGGGGGTGGGGCTGCCCACAGGCCCTGGGCCCCTGCCCACGCCTGCCCAGTGCCTCAGCTCCTCACGGGAGGGGGGCGCAGGCAGGGTCCTTCCTTCATCCTCCTGGGGGCCCTACCCCGGCAGTGGGGGCCCTCCGTGGGACTAGGCTGGGGGGCAAGAAGAGCCTCTGAAGAGAAGGTTCGGAAGCCATCTCTAACGCCGTCTCCCCCTCCCTCTCTCCCCCTCTGTCCGCCTCCTCTCCTCTCTTCCTTTCATCTTTTCTTGCTTCCTCCACAGAAGAAGCTGGTTAGTTTGGCTCTCATGCAAGCTTTTGAATGTCCCGTCCCAGTTTCTCAGCCACCCTGGCCTTTGGCCATCAGTTTTGACCTGCTGGGCTATTGGGCCTAGACTTCTCCCATCTCCGTTCTCCTTGCTCTTCCTCCGCCTTTTCTCTATCTCGTTCCCTCTTTGCTCCATTTCTTTCTGCCCCTTCTGCGGCTTCCCAGATCTGGACATGAGACTCAGGTTCTCCTTTGTATATACCGGGTCCTCCTCTTCCTTGCAGCCTGAAACTTGCCTTTTGGTTCCGTCATCTCATTAGAAAGGCTTTTTTTTAATTTTTATTTTTTTAGCAAACAAATCCTCCGTAGTCATTCTGCACATCTACCGTGGGTGCCCCAGGGCCATTTCTCCCCTGGTCTTACTGCCCTATTTTCTCTGTTTCTTCTTTTTCTTCCTTCTCAGTCTGCAGCCCTGTCCCCATCTGTGTCTATCCGCCTGTCTCTCGGTAATTCCAGTGTCTGTTGCTGTCGTCGTAACTGTGTCTTCTCTCTCTGTCCCTGTCTACCCCCCCCTCCCGCTGGTTCACGCTTCTCTGCTCCCTCCCCACCCCCAATCCCCCAACCCAACCCCTGCCGGCACCCATCCGCCCTTCTCCTCATGCACCCGGCCTCGTCTCTGTAGTCTCTGCACTTGTCTCCCATTAAGGTCCCATCCATGGGGGGGCGGAAGCGGGAGCGCAAGGCTGCCATCGAGGAGGACACCTCCCTGTCGGAAAGTGATGGGCCCCGCCAGCCCGATGGGGATGAGGAGGAGAGCACAGCCCTCAGCATCAACGAGGAGATGCAGCGCATGCTCAACCAGCTGTGAGTCCTGAGTCCTGCAGGCCCACCTCTAGCAGCCCCCATCCCGAGGCCGGAGCCCCCACTACCCACCTCCCACCCCCAACAGTGGCCCTCCTCTGGCAGAAAGGCCCCCGCCCTCCTTGACAGCGGGTTCCCTGTCTCTAGGAGGGAGTATGATTTTGAGGACGACTGTGACAGCCTGACTTGGGAGGAAACTGAGGAGACCCTGCTGCTTTGGGAGGATTTCTCAGGCTATGCCATGGCAGCCGCAGAGGCACAGGGAGAGGTAATGGCCCCTCTCTGCCTCGGGGCCCCGCCAGGCCTGCCCCCCACCTCAAGCTGGACGTCCCGTCCCCTCCCCCTCCTCCCTGCAGTCGCTGCTTTCCCTCTGTGGCCTCCATCCTCTACCTGCTTTTCCCCTTCTCCTTTATCCTCTCTGCCATCTCCAGCTTCCTTTAACCTTACTCTCTCTCTCTCTCTTTCCTGCCTCGGCCCTGTGCAACACCCCATCCCACCCTCCTCTCTGGCCTCGCCCTTGCTTCCCTGTCTGCTCCAGCAGCAGGAAGACAGTTTGGAGAAGGTGATTAAAGATACAGAGTCCCTGTTCAAGACCCGGGAGAAAGAATATCAGGAAACCATTGACCAAATAGAGGTAAGGCTGGGGGTTGAAGCTGTGACCCCAAGGGTGCCAGACACCAGGCGTTTCCCTCTCTCTCTTTTGTGGGGCTGGAGCCTTAAGACTTCAGGCTCTGGAGGGGGGTGGACAGATGTGGGTTCTTTTTTTTTTTATTTTAAAGATTTTATTTATTTATTCATGAGAGACACACGGAAAGAGAGGCAGAGACACAAGCAGAGGGAGAAGCAGGCTCCATGCAGGGAGCCCGATGCGGGTCTTGATCCCGGGTCTCCAAGATCAGGCCCTGGGCTGAAGGCAGTGCTAAACTGCTGAGCCACCCGGGCTGCCCCAGATGTGGGTTCTAGTCTCAGCCCTGTCACTTACTTTCTGCCGCTCCTGCTTCTAATGGGCTACTTCCGCTCTCTGAGCCTATTTCTTTATTTGTCAAGTGGGGTCTGAATCACAACCCCCTCACAAGCTGGTCTGAAGATCAAATTAAATGAGGCAATGAGCTGAGGGCAGTGCCTGCCTCCTAGTAAGCATGCTGCATGGCGGTTTTACAATTATCAGTAGTACTGTCTGGGTGATAGCAGCGGCTACTAAGTAGACTGTGACTTTTCTGTTTCCTAGCTCAGCCCTTTGGCTGATGGAGGAACCTCTGTTGTCATTCCCTAGCCGGGAGGGTCCTTTGGAAGCAGGCAAGGGAAGCAGTGCTCTAAGTTAGAGCTAGGCCTGCAGCCACTGAGGGAGGTTTGTGGTACTCTGGGTGGAGGGGGGCCTCCTGCTCACGGGGAGGGCCCTTCACTTAGGGAAGAGGCTGTGGGCCTGTAACTCTCAGCCTCTCTTCAAGCCCATGTGGCATATATATATCCTTGCTGCTCTCACACTGCCTGCATTTTGAGAAGGAAGTTGACAGATGATTTTTCTACATGTGTGTTCTCCCAACACATATCACATGGTCTTGCTTCTTTATTTTTATTTTTACTTTAAATTTTTTAATTTATTTATGATAGTCACAGAGAGAGAGAGAGAGAAAGAGAGGCAGAGACATAGGCAGAGGGAGAAGCAGGCTCCATGCACTGGGAGCCCGACGTGGGATTTGATCCCGGGTCTCCAGGATCGTGCCCTGGGCCAAAGGCAGGCGCCAAACCGCTGCGCCACCCAGGGATCCCGGTCTTTCTTCTTTAAACCACCTGTTTTGTCTCTTGCCCAGGCAGACAGAGGCTGAGTTTTTTTTTTTTTTTTTTTTTAAGACTTTATTTATTCATGAGAGCTACACATAGAGGGAGGCAGAGGGAGAAGCAGGCTCCACACAGGGAGCCCAATGTGGGACTCAATCCCTGGTCTCCAGGATCATGCCCTGGGCTGAAGGCATCGCTAAACCGCTGAGCCACCCGGGCTGCCCCTGCCCGAGGCTGAGTATTAAAGGCCTGCAGCCACGTGTCTGCTCCCCGATGAGGAGGGGGTGGGGAGCCACTTGCTTTCCATCCACTTGCTGACACCCACGTGGCAGTCTTCTTCTCTTGCAGTGAGATGGTGTTAGGAGAGGTGTTGGGAGAGCTGACGGGGGGCATTAGGTGCAATGTTGGCCCTGGTGACCCCTGGGGTGACTGGGATGAAGGCAAGGTGCATTTCCCATTATCAGTGGTAAAGCCAGGGCCAGGTGGAGGGTGGAAGGAGCTCCTGCTGTCCTTTCTGCTTCCTCTCCATTGAGTCCCAGCCCTATGCCGCCCTCTGGTCACAGAGCAAGGCTGCGATTTTCAGTGGAGGCTGTTGGACACCTCCTAGCGTGTGGTGGCTGCCTTCTCTCACCCCTGCTTTAGACGTGTGAGATAAATAAGGGGACACACACAGATACATAGCGGCAACTGGTGGAGATCTAGCCTTGTCTTTGTATAGAATACATTTGCTTCATTTCCTTCTTTCCTGTCCTAGTGAGTGATGGCCTCTGGAAGTTAGCCCCTTCCCCTCCTGCTCCCCTGAGCTAGAGAAACTGGGGTGAGGCAGCAGCCCATCTGAACAAAAGCTGGTAACCCCCGGTTGTCTTCCTGGATTGAGTGGTGGGTGGGCATGTCCTGCTGCTCTGGCTTGCTACCGTGTCCCAGCTCTGGAGTCAAGGCTGCCAGCCAAGCTGTATCTACTGGGGCTCCCGATGCACCAGGCCACCATCTCTTCTGTCTGGCCCTGTGACCCATTTGTTTCTTCCTCTGAGTTCCCATCCTCTCCCTGTCCAGTTTGGATTAGTTCTGGGTGGTTTCCTCTATCCAAGTTGGATTATTCATGGGTAGTTTCCTACCCTTTCTCTGCTCTCAGGCAGCCAGGCCAATCTCCTTCAAGCAGTTTTATTCAGCCTCTCCTTTTGGCCCCTGTCCTTTGTACCCCAAACAAAGAGAGGTCCAGATTGTCTCTGGCCCAGATCTTTTCCGCCTTTGCCCCGCCTCTCAGCTCTACCTCTGTGAAGGAGGCCGTATTTCCTTGATTCTGAGCCCCCATTTTCTCACGAACGTTTCCTGGAACGTTTCCTGAATGGGGATACATCTTAGAACCAATAGGACACTGGCTGTGGCCACATTCTTTCTGTTAGATGCTGAGTTGGCTCACAGGTGAGACAAGAGGGTACTAAGGAGAGGATTGAGCCTCTTCCAGCAGAGCAAGCGGGAGGGCCCCCTTTGTGCTGTGCTATGTCCCGGGGGTCACTAAGTGATTTCCCCATCAGGGTGCTGGGCATGCACAGGCAGAGATGAATACGACCCATGGCTGGCCTCCTGGGAGCACCTGAATGAGAGAGGGAGACAGATGGGGTGCAGCCTTGTACAGGGCCATGTGGGAAGCCCGGTGAGGGGGCAAGGCTGTGCGCAGACGGCCGCCGGGCTCTCTGTTCTGCTCACATGCACGTTCCTCTCATCAGAGAGGGTCCGTAGCAGAGGCCTCTGCCTTCCTCCATAGGCAGAGATTCCCAGGACAACTAGGAGGAATGAGAGTACACTGGGTGCCTTCTGACTTGGCCTGGCTTATTTTTAATCTGAGCCCTCACCCACGGCCGCCTGCCACCCCCCACCCCCTGGTGGTGTTCTTGGTGTGTTAGCTTCCTGGGAGTTTGGGGCAAGGACAACGCTGACCTGGATGGCCCTGCCCTGCCCCTGCCACAGCTGGAGCTGGCCACAGCTAAGAATGACATGAACCGACACTTGCATGAATACATGGAGATGTGCAGCATGAAGCGAGGCTTGGACGTGCAGATGGAGACCTGCCGCCGGCTCATCACACAGTCTGGAGACCGGTGAGGACCTCCCCTGGAGTGGGGGCTTGGCCTGCCTTCTTCCGAGTCTTCTTCCTAGGGTGCGCACGGGCGGGGCAGGGGAGTGGTGGACCAGAGGCCCTGTGACCCTGAGACCCCATGCATCGTGATGGGAGGCCCTTAGAGGCCACCTGGTATGTCAGGCCAGCCCGACAACCTTCTCTCCCTTAGCAGGCGGATAAGGGGTGTGTGCCCATTTGTGGCTGGACAGCCCAAACCTCCCAATGCCACTAACCCTGGTGGTTCCCCTGGTTAGGAGCAGCTAAAAATTGGTAGGGAACAGAAGAGGTGTGGGGGCAGATTTTTATCTGAAGCCAGGGCTACAATTGGTGCATTTAACCCTGTGTAAGCTCTACCTCTACAAAAAAGTAAATTTTAAAAAGTCACAAAAATACTAGACATAGTAGATTTAGATAGACATAAATCAAGTCTGTGCACTTGGGCTCAGGCAACCTCTCTCATAGTATGATTTAAGATACTTCTTTTTAAATTAAATTTATTTGAGAGCAAGCAAGTGAGCACAGCAGGGGGAGAGGGAGACTCCCCGCTGAGCAGGGAGCCAGACGTGGGGCTCGATCCCAGGACCCTGGGATCATGACCTGGGCCGAGGGCAGATGCTTAACTGACTGAGCCACCCCGCAATTTGAGATATTTCTGAACTCTGAGCCTCCCAGAGTCCACAGGATAAAGACAGGGACCATATCCCATCAGAGTGGGGTAGAAGAAGTGGGTAGACCCTTCCCTGCTTCCCTTACCCTGTGGCCACCCTTGCCTCTGTGGCCCTCCTGTCCTTGCCTGAGATGGTGCTCACAGGCCCGTCTGAGAATAAAGTCACGGGAAAGAGGAATGCCAGCCTCAGCAGGATGCCTGCCTGCCCCAAGGTGACAACTGGTGTTTTTTTCTAGAAAGTCTCCTGCTTTCACTGCGGTCCCGCTTAGCGACCCGCCGCCACCGCCGCCAAGTGAGGCTGAGGACTCCGATCGCGATGTCTCATCTGATAGCTCCATGAGATAGGGACCTACCTCCAGCTTGGTGCCCTGGGGCCCCCACCCTGCTGGGAACTCACCGAGGCAGAGGGGGGTTCACAGAAGGGGAACGTCATTCGCCTGGCCGCACCAAGCCTTGCCCCTGGGGACTGGGGCGCTCCTCCCTCAGCCTTCCTGCCTGGTCCTTAGCCTCCAGGGCCCTAAGGTGTCTGGAGCGAGGCTCAGCCTGCCCGTCCCAGGCGACTCCCACCACAGCTGGGGCTCTGCTGCCTTCATGCGTGGGTGTCTGCTACTTTCTCATCTTTAAAATCCTGCCAGAGCAATTGTGGCTCCTTACTTTCTCCACTGAGTAAGGAATGTGGTTGTCAGAGCTTCCTTCCATCTCTGGCCTCGAGCCAGCTGGCTGATTCTGTACTGGTGCTAACCGGCCCAGGTACTGGTATGAAGTGGATTAGGCTGGATATTCTATGGCTTATAAACACATGCAGTGGGAGGAGGACAGACTGGGTAGGCTGTTCTGTCCTCCCTCTGTCGTTCAAGTGCTCACTGCCGTCTGCCCGTGGATGGCAGAGACGCAGCTGCGACCCTTCCCTCATGAAGCCTGGGTCCAGGCAGCTTCTCAACCTGACTGGGTGCAGTGTTGTGGAGGGAAGTGGAAGCCCTTGCTTGTTTCCCAGTCAATGCTGAGTGGCAGAGAAAAAGGTGAAGCTACTTGTGTGTGTGTGTGTGCGTGCGTGTGTGCGTGCATGTGTATGCGCTCAGGGTCTTAGTCTCTTCAAGCATCCATTGGAGATCTGTCTCCTCCGTGTCTGTCATACACTGAGGGCCAATAGGCTAAGAAGATGTCCCAGACTGGGAAGAGGTTGGGAGAAACTGGAGACATGGCAATGAGGGAGGACGCGTCAGCCTAACTGCCTGAGGAAGGCTGAGCTGACATTGGAATGGAATCTTTAATAATAACCTGGAGAGTATTTACTGAACACTTGTGTGTCACTGTTTGAAGCACTTTCTGGTGCTGGCTACACAGTCCCTTCTGGGAGGTACGCACTGTTCATCACCTTACATGTGAGCAGGTACAAAGTAAGGCGGGGAGGTTGTAAGGAACTTGCCCCAGTGGAGGCTCCAGTTGCAGAACTGGGGCCTCCATCTGTGGCTGAGGCCAGCCTGTGCTTCCACCCCTGAAGCCCTCACCCAGGGAGATGGCACGGATTCCCTCAATGTGTCCCGAGAAAGTACTAGAGGTGGACATTACCCTCACTTTCCTGACCACTTACCCCAGTGCTTAATACAGCCACAGAATGTAATCCTTCCAGACCTTCAGGGGCTGGGCACTGGCTTATCTTGCAGATGGGAGTAACCAGGGCGCACATGCCAGTAACTTACTCCAGATCTCACAGCTGTGAGGCAGAGTGGAATTTGCACCCTGGCAGTCACTATACTCCACACTGCTAGGGCTCCGCTTCACAGTGGCCAGGTAACCCAGCCTGGCCAAGGCTGTTAGATTTGCTAGCCCAATTCCAAAGCCCTGATTTCTCTGCAAGGTTACCCTCCAGGGGGCTGCAGACAGTACAGCTCTCAGAGCTGGCCAGGTATCTGGTGACAAAATGGACTGGTCCTCTCAAGTGGCCATGCAGGATCCTGTAGCACCAGGGGCCCCAGAGGGATACTAAGCCATAGTGAAGAGCAACAGCCCTTGGTAGGGAGTGCTGTGTGCACGCAGTCATGAAGGATGCCTTCTGTTAGGGGAGGCCCATGGCTGAGTTTTGCTGGTTAAGGTAGGCTGGACTGACCTCTCTGGCACACAGCCTAGCTCCCCTCCCCTTTACCCCAGACCCTGTAATAAGCTAAAAAAACAAAACACAAAACCTCCAAAGACTTCGCTGGGTACAGTATACTTTATTGATGGTACATGACAAGGTAGGGCTCCCCAAGCCCTTCCCCTTCCTTGGGGTCTAGGATGTAAATTGGAGGTCAGGAGATTCTCTCAGTGTGTTGGGGGATTAAGTTGGGGCAGGGACTCCCCAGCAGCTGAGGGCCTCTCTCTTCCTCTTGTTCTTGCTGGGGCTGGTGGTCCAGGAGGCTCTTACTCCTTGGAGGCCATGTGGACCATGAGGTCCACCACCCGGTTGCTGTAGCCAAATTCATTGTCATACCTGGAAAGAGATCAAGAATTAAAGCCCATTTTCCTGAACCGGTCACCAGAGGGCGCCAGACTCCCAACTGCTTTCCTAGGTGCTGCTCCACACCGGGCCGGCCACTTACCAGGAAATGAGCTTGACAAAGTGGTCATTGAGGGCAATGCCAGCCCCGGCGTCGAAGGTGGAAGAGTGGGTGTCACTGTTGAAGTCACAGGAGACCACCTGGTCCTCAGTGTAGCCCAGGATGCCTTTGAGGGGTCCCTCCGATGCCTGCTTCACTACCTTCTTGATGTCGTCATATTTGGCCTAATGAGGTAGAAATGAGATGCTTATTCAAGGTCCAATTTTGCGGACTAATCCCTAGGCCACCACCTTTTCCAGGTCATACTTACAGCTTTCTCCAGGCGGCAGGTCAGATCCACAACTGATACATTGGGGGTGGGGACACGGAAGGCCATGCCAGTGAGCTTCCTATAGACGGGAGGGGGTGGAAGCAGGGTCAGCACCATTCCCCTTGGCCCCCCAGATGCCCAGGGCAGAACAGCAGCAAGGAACCTCACCCGTTCAGCTCAGGGATGACCTTGCCCACAGCCTTGGCAGCGCCAGTGGAAGCAGGGATGATGTTCTGGGCAGCCCCTCGGCCGTCACGCCACATCTTCCCAGAGGGGCCGTCCACGGTCTTCTGGGTGGCAGTGATGGCATGGACGGTGGTCTGGAGACAAGGGAGAAGGAGTGAGGGCCTGCCAGTAGTCATCGCCTCACCGACCCTTTGGCCTCTCTCTTCCCCTTAAGAAGAGTTTAGGGATAGAGTGACCGGACCTCGGAACCCCCAATGCCCCATAGCCCCCACAGCCCAGGATCATGTTCTAAGTGGGGAAAACAATGTAGTCCCAAGTGAGAAATGAAGGGCCTAGGCACTTTCCCCATAACTCATACCATGAGGCCCTCCACGATGCCGAAGTGGTCATGGATGACTTTGGCTAGAGGAGCCAAGCAGTTGGTGGTGCAGGAGGCATTGCTGTGAAGAGGTAGGCAAGTCAAGGTCAAGCAAGTCCATCCTGGAACGTGCACAAGTACTATGGGACCGTTTCTCCACTCCCCTCCTGCCATACCTACCTGACAATCTTGAGGGAGTTGTCATACTTCTCATGGTTCACGCCCATCACAAACATGGGGGCATCAGCAGAAGGAGCAGAGATGATGACCCTCTTGGCCCCGCCTTTCAAGTGAGCCTGCAGTAGGAGTCATTATGATCCAGGGGCTCCCTTTCCTGGTCTACATCCATACTCCCTACCAAATCCCAGGGTCACCCTTCTCCACCTTTATGGTCTCCCTGGCACTCACCCCAGCCTTCTCCATGGTGGTGAAGACCCCAGTGGACTCCACAACATACTCAGCACCAGCATCACCCCATTTGATGTTGGCGGGATCTCGCCTATGAGGGAAGACAAAGATGCCAAGTTCAAAGACAAAGGTACCATGAACCTTGAGGTGGTCACCCCATCCTAGTATCTTCCCTCAAAACAAACTTCTCCCTGTTGGGTCTTGCACACTTACTCCTGGAAGATGGAGATGGACTTCCCGTTGATGACAAGTTTCCCGTTCTCAGCCTTGACTGTGCCGTGGAATTTGCCGTGGGTAGAATCATACTGGAACATGTACACCTGGAGGGACCAAGGGAGGGCATTGACGGGCTGCGCTTCAGCCAGGCTCGGCTCCCTAGCTCAGCTGCAGGGGCAGCACTCACCATGTAGTTGAGATCAATGAAGGGGTCATTGATGGCGACAATATCCACTTTGCCAGAGTTAAAAGCAGCCCTGGTGACCAGGCGCCCAATACGGCCAAATCTGAGAAGAACAAAAGGTGAGATGGGCATGGAAGCAGCCCCAGGCCAACTTACTCTCTTCCAGAGGTTAGAAGATGGCACTTCCCAGCCACCAGGAAGTCCCAAGAAGTCTAATTTTATCTTTCTGGGCAACCTTGCCAGGACACCCTGGCCAAAAAGTGAAACCTGCCCCAAGAGGTGATCAGATTCAAAGACTTGCCCAACTCGCCAGTCCCCACAAAGAGGAGCAGCAGTGCAGGGCCCTGCTCCGGCCACCCCCACAGTCCGGGTGCATGGTGTTTATCACCCCCCACTAGCTGTGCCCTGAGAAATGCTTGTTCTGGTCTGGCGGAGCTTCAGGATACACCCTCTGGGCAGCAAAGACTTGCACACCTGGCATCACCAAGCTCAAAGGGCAAGAGTAAAGGTCAGAAACTAACTGGCCATGGAAAGCCCATTCCTTCCTCCAAAAGAGAAAGGGGAAAAAGGAGTAGTTCTCAACCTCCTAATCTCACGGTTCCAGTTTGCTAAGCCCTCTTCTAAACATCAGGCTTGAAGCAGCAGATGTGTGGGCGTGCGCGTGGGGGGCAGCTGGGGGAGGTGGAAGACTAGAAGCCCAGGCCCCCGCTGCAGAAAGGTCAGGCGGCTATATTTAACCCCAGATTAGGACGAGTGGGGATCTGATTTCTGGAAGATGGAATGGGGAGAAGGGCAGGATTCCCAAGGCTCACGGACACCTAATCCTCCCAGTGACCTTTCTAGCCTGGCCCTTAGGGTTGGGTCAGCTCTGGGCGTGGGTGAAGAGAGCTTCCAGGACAGCCAAGGTGCAGGAAGGGGCTGCCGCCTCAGGAGCCATCTTGTGGCGCAAAGTCTCCGACTGCCCATGACTCAGCTCCCCCAACATGGCACTGAGCTGCGCTACCACACCTTTTTCTCTCTAGAGAAAAAAGGGGGTAAAAGAAAACGACGAAAAAAAGACAGGAGGGCACCCTCGGATCCTTGTTCCTAATCCCCCAGAGAATGTTCTAGGAGGAGCATCCCCAAGGGAAGTCGCCGGCAGCCTAGGGATGGTCCGCGGCCAGGTCTGCAGCCCCGCCCCACCTGGTTTCCGGGGCGCCGGCGACCGCACCCCGCGGGCCCAGAGCAGGGCTGAGTCACGGGCGAGCGGCAGCGAAGCTACGGGAGCTTCCCTAACGGCGGTTCCTGCGCTTCCTTCCCGGTTGCAACATGGCGGCCGGTGACCGCAAGCGGGCCGCGCCCCCCGCCGGCCCGGGCATCCCGGGGCCCCGGCTCGGGGGGCGGGGGCGGGGCGGGGGAGGGGGCGGGGGAGGGGGCGGGGGAGGGGCGCACCGCGGCACGTGACCCCGCAGGGCGCGAAAGCGAAGAAAGCGGCGGGGGATTACGGGGACGGCGGGGGATTACGGGCGGCGGGTGGGAGGAGGCCGCGCCGGGGCCACGAGGCCGTCCGCGGCGGCGCCTCGCGGGTCCGGGCCGACCTTGAGTTCTCCTTGGGGGGGGGTAGGACCACCGCGCCACGCTCCCACGCACCCGGCCCGCGGCCCCGAACTCACCCGTTCACTCCGACCTTCACCATCGTGCCTCGGGGACGCGCCTGCGGACAGACGGGGGCGAGCATGAAGGCGCGGGGCGGTGCCCCCCGGTGCCCCCCCCCCCCCGCCTCCATTCCCACCCCGCGCTCGGGCACGTCCGTCCGCCCCCGCGCGCCCCCTGCCCCGCAGGGCCGAGGTGCGGCCGGGTACGCGGGGCCCGCGGGGCGCCCTGTCCTGGGGCTCCCGTCGGCGGGGCCCGGCCGGCCTTACCTGGGGCTGCAGCAGAAGACGCGGCTGTCTGTCGGGCGGGGAGGAGCAGAGAGCGCCGGCGGACGCTGCGGGCTCGATTTATAGCGCCGGGCCCGGCGGGGGGGCGGGGGGGGCGCGGGCCCCGCCTCCCGCCCGCTCGCCCAGTCGCGGCCCGAGGGCGCGGAGGCCTGAGCTACGTGCGCCCGTAAAGCCGCGAGTAGCCGGGCCCCCTTTTTTTTCTTTTGGACGGGTCTGCGGCCCCAGCGCGCACGCACCCAGCGGGTGGGCCGGGGACGGCGTGGGGGAGGGGACGGAGACCGGCCCGGTGGGGGCGGCGAGCTCCGAGGGAGCTCTGCGGGCCGCGAGGCCGGCTCCTGGGGACGACGGAGGGCCTCCGGGAGCCGCGGCCGTTGGCGTTGCCGCACGGATGACACGGGGGGGCCCTGGGAGCCGGCGGGATGGGGAGCCGGAGCCGGGACCCCTCGCCGCTGCACGCCGCCACCCCCGTCCCCTTTTTTTGGGAGACTGAGAGGCGGGAGGCCTGAGACACTTCTCCAGGCTCTGCGGTAGTGACGGGGGATCCGCGGAGGAGACGGCCCGGGGGGGGGGTGGGGGGGGGGTCGGCCGCCGTCCGCCGGGCCCGGCCCAGCCCCCACTGCCCCCTCCCCGGGGCCCTGGCTCCCGGCCTCTGTGGGCCGGGGACCTGGTGAGGCGCAGGGCAGGGGGGCCTGGAGGCTCGGGGGCGGCTCGGAGGCGGCCGACGGTGGGGGCGGCTTCTGCACTGAAGGTCACGCCGCCCTGCGAGCTGGAGCAGCGCGCAGAGCCGATAACTGGGGGGACAAACCGGGCCCCGTGTGCACCAGTGCTGGGCCCCGGGCGGGGCTGGGCCCGGGGGGGCGGGCAGGCCGGAGGCCCCCCACTAAGTCGCTCCGGGAGAGCTGAGGGCTGCGCCGCCCGGGCCTGGAGACAGTGCCCCTTTCAGCCGCTGCAGCCGGGCGGGAGCGCGGGACGTGCGGGCGGAAGTCCCTCCCCATCCTGGGACGTGCGGGCCAGCCCCGGAGCCAGGGACGCCCCTGCCCTGCGGCGCCCGGGAATGCGGGGGGCAGGGCGAGCGGTCGGAGGAGGGAAAAAAACCCGGCAGGTCTCCGGCACGCGGTGGGAAGCGCCCCCGGCCGCACGCGAGGTAGAGGAAGGGGCCCGTTGCCCTCCGCAGCCGCAGCCCCAGCTGAGGAAGGATGGAACGACGGCTTAGGAAGGGGTGGGGAGGGATGGACTTGGCCCATCAGCAGGTGCTGGGGGCTGGGGACCCAGGGGCCTCTTTGCTGGCCCAGCGTAACCTGAGACCAGCCCCCTTCTCTAGCTGAAGAGCCTGCAGCTAAGTTTAGCCCGCCTGGTGATAACCTTTGCTTAAAAGGCAGAGAGCACACTCCCCGCACCCGGCTCCCAGTCCCTGCCCTTTCTGGGATTGCCCTCCCTCGTTGGGGCCCCAGAGCCAAGTCAGTGTCTGGCAGCCATGTGCTTGCTTGGTTCCCAGGGGCTTTTCACGAACCCCAAGTGCAGGGCCAGAGGGCACCTAACGGGGACAGGAGGTGACAGATGGGATGCGCCACAGGCTTTCTATTGGGGCCTGGGATGGGGACTCAGAGGCTCAACCAGGACCATTAATCTTTCTCTGGAAAGGGTCCTAGCCCCTTCATGTTCCCACACTACCCACAGTGCGTTATCTGAGGTCCCATCTTCCCTTTTGCCTGTTGCGCATCCTTTTTCAGTAGTGTCCTCAGCCAGAAAGAGGGAGCTCAGTGCCCACAGAGCATTACTGATGCAGCCTGCCGTTGTCATGACAGCAAAGACACCACTGTCGTCATGAGAGCATGCTCACTGCCTCCTGGTCCAGGTGACTCAGCAGACAAGACTTGGGGAGTTGAGGGGGTGGGCAGGCGAAAGCAGTGCCTGCCTGAGGGGCTGACTTCCCACAGACTCTAACAGTAAAGGGATTCTTGGTAGGTGGAGTTTCCACAGATGGTGGAGAGGACCTGGCCTTCCATCAGCCCGGTGGCCAGGTCAGTCACCTGTCCCAGAGATGGGCTTACAGAACATAAAGCGGGGAGGGGAGCACACAGACCAGCCCTTGGTCTGGAGAAGGGTTTCTCCACCTTGGCACCATTGATGTTTTGGGCTGAGTAATTATGTTGTGGGGTCTGTCTTCTGCATTGTAGGAAATTTAGCAACATCCCTCGTCTCTACCCACTAGATGCCAATAGCATCCCTCCAACCTAGGTTGATGACAAAAATAATCTCTAGACATTGCCAAATGTCCCCTGGAGGGCAAAACTGCCCCCAAGTGGAGCAGCACTGATCTGGAGACTAGACACTGTGCTCTGCTGCCGTGAAGCAATCCTGCTATTTGGGCAGCATGGGGAGGTTGAGAAGGGGAAACTAAGGCACCAGGGGGAGAGCATGGAGCTTGAAACAGCCTCTAGAACCTCCCCTTTCTGGACTGATAATCCTCTGCCTGCCTCCTGTGTCTTGGCTAATGTGAAAGATGAAACAGACAAGGCTAGGAAGAATAAAAACATATAAAAACATTTATTCACTAGGAATAATTGTGGCAGACACAATCCAGTGAAAGCAGCTCAATCCTGCTCAGTTAGGCTAGTTGAAGAACCATACTTTAAAAAAAGAAAGGAAGACAGGCAAACAAGTGTTTTACAGGAGCAACAGACTTCAAGGTCACCCCCACAAGACACCCTGCACAGCAGGGACGGGGACAGGGAGGATGACCTCTTAGGGCCTGTGCCTTCGCAGAGGTGCTCGGCGGATGGGTGTGGTCTTCTTGGGTGTCTCCTCTTCTGTCATCTCTGCCGAAAGCTCTACTCAGAGGATTGGAGAAATAAGAAAAAGCTGAGTCACAAAGATGGTGAAAAACAGATCTCAGAGAACAGTGGGATGGCCCCAGACCACACCGCAGAAATCAAACCCAAACTGCGTGAGGGGAGGACACCTGGGGGCAGGGGTGAAGACCATCTACACAGCAGGGCCCCATCGGAACCAGCCTCACCGCCCAAGTTGTGCTCCCTCTGGGCCAAGGCCGGGAGCAGCATACCTTCCTCGCTGGACTCATCACTTGAGAAGACAATTCTGGGTTTCTTTTTGAAAACTCGCTGTTGGGTATTTGGATGCCGATGGGCAGTACGGCAGGACTTGGGGGTGACAAAGTCACTGTCTGATGAGGCTGCAGAAGCCAGATGCTGGTGCCGCTTTGAAACTAGAAAAGGCAGAGACACCAGTCCCAAAAAAAGGAACCTCTGAGAGGAGGCCTGGTCTCTCCACCCGTGGGGCTGCCTCACATACCAGTGGAGGGTTTCTTGGTGGATGGGGCTCTCTGGCTACCCCGTTGGCCAACCTCCAGGTCTTCTACTGCATCCAACCCTCTGGTGTGGCAGACCCGAAGCTTCTGCTCAAATTCATCGATTATAGCCTGAAAGGGAAGAAGAGATGAAGAATAGGCCTGGAAACAGTTTTTTGTTTTTAAGATTTTAAAATCTTTTTTTTTTTTTTAAGATTTCTTAAGATTTTAAGATTTTTTAAAAGATTTTATTTATTCATGAGAGACACAGAGAGGCAGAGACACAGGCAGAGGGAGAAGCAGGCTCCATGCGGGGCACCCAATGCGGGACTCGATCCCGGGACCCCAGGATCACGACCTGAGCCAAGACAGATGCTTAACCACTGAGCCACCCAGGTGCCCCTGGAAACAGTTATTTCTATGATGAAAAAGAAGTCCATGAAAAGACACAGTAAAAACTAAGATGCAGAACACAGAGAGAGGCCAAGCTGAGAGGTGTACATTCTGCCTGACTCAGGTATAGGATGTTCTGGAAAAGGCAAAACTGTGGCAACAGTAAAAAAAATCAGTGGTAGCTGGGGGCTTGGGGTCCAGAGAGTGGGGGAGCACAGACACTTCTCTGGCAGTGAAACCATACTATATGATACTATAATGATGGACGTAGGCCACGACACACTTGTCCAAACTCACGGAATGCACACCAAGAGTGACCCCTAAGGTAAACTATGGACTTTGGGTGATAATGATGTGTCAACACAGATTCATCGATTGCAGCAAATGTGCCACTTTGGTGGGGGATATTGATTGTGGGGGAGGCTGTGTGTGTGTGGGGGCAGGGGACATATGAGGAACTCTATGCCTTCCACTCAATTTTGCTTTTGAACCTAAAAGTGCTCTAAAAAATAAAGTTCAATTTTAAAAAGAGAAAAAGAAACAGGAATTGAAGACAGAAAGACCTGGTCTCAGGTCATGCTGGTGACTTGGCTACAGTGCAGCCTGGGGCAGGTGAGGCAGGCCCGGGCAGCACAGACGCGGGTGTCTTTGCTAGGGCCGGACCATACTCACCTTGCCCTCAGGCTTGGCTCCACGCCGCAGCTTGCCCACGACCGACAAAAAATCACCAAAGATGGACTCATCTGACAGTTTATCCCCAAAGCAGTCAAAGTTGTCCAGCATCTTGCGGAGGCCTCGCTCGGTAAGCGGCAGCTGTGACACACAGTAGGCCAGGTCCCGGTACTGCCGCTCAGTCCTGCAGATGGCAAAGGCTTGTAGGAAGCAGCGGGATGCAGGAGTAAAGGCCCATCCTGCCTGGGCCTTGGAGGCTCCAACGGCTGCGGGGCGCCACGGGGGAAGGCAGTACCTGGCTGTGCGGAAGCGCTGACACAGCTTCTCCACCAGGCTCTCAGTCTGCTTGTCCTTGGTGATGTAGGAGAGCAGCTGCCTGAGGAAGGGGAGACGTGTGACCTCCCAGGGCCAGCTCAGACCTGTCCCTGACACAACCCCGTCCCTCCCTGGGCACCAACCTGCTGCCATCCTCCTGGCCGAGGGAGAAAATCCCCTTGGCCATGGCCTAGGCCTGCCTCAACATTCCTCCTGCCCTCTTCGTATGCTATCAGCAATAGGTCCACCCCACGCCCCTGAGAAATTTTCACTGAGAATGGGAATTTATAACAAAAGCACTGCCATGTAGTGAGGACTACTGTGCCTACCACCATGTTAGCAACTTTCTTGTACTGAACTTGCTCAGGAACTAAGGGACAAGTCTCACAGGCCTCATCCTTTAGAGGAGGAACACGCACAGAGAGGTTAAGTTATTGCTGGAGGCCATACGGCTAAGGAGCAGAGCCAGAATTCAAGTATAGATCCGTCTCTTTCCTAAGCATCTACTCCATGAAAAGTGTGCTTCTGGGCCCGGGGAACCATACTTCATGATGATGTGGAAAGGCTCTTCCTCCACCCCTCCCTCGGGGTCTGACAGGCGGCTGATGATATCTGGAAGGAGGTTATAGATCGCGTTGCCCTGAGACAGAGAGTGTCACGTTATAGAGATGGTGGTGTGCCTATTTCCTGAGCAGCGAGCCCTCAGCTTCCTCACTGCCTCTCACCTTGTGGGAAAGCTCATTGAAGAAGTTCTTGGCCAGAGCAGTGATCTGAGGCACGGGGTCAATGAGCAGCACAGCCATCTCGCTCACCTGCCCCTTTACCTTCACCATGTCCTTTAGAATCAGGTGCGTCATCACCAGTCCCGCTGTTCTCCGCACTTGCTGTGCTGGGTCCCGGAGCCTGGGGATGAAATCTTAAATCACTGGCAGGAAAGGCCCTTGCGGGGAATCTATTACCCTTTCTTCTTCTTCTTCTTCTTTTTTTTTTAAAGTAAATTCTATCCCCAATGTGGGGCTTGAACTCATGACCCCAAGGTCAAGAGCCTTCTGCTCTACTGACTGAGCCAGTCAGTGTCCCTCTATTACCCCTTCTTAATGTGACAGTCTAGAAGCAGTTAGAAAGCTGGGACCAGGGAAAGAGGCCAAGCTTGCAGTCAAGGCTTGGGATTGAGGCTCCAATCCTTTTGGGGCCATACAAAGCCATGGCCTGTACAGGCCAAGTATCAAGCAGATGTTCCAAGTAATGCTAAAGACCAGACAAATACAGTTTTAGTGATTCTCATACTTGCCGGATTACAGCATCCCAGAGCTGGTGAGGCCTGCTAAAGTGTCATGAGGGATCTCCTACCGAGCATACAGATGAGGTGTCCAGGGGTCCACCAGGTTGGGGAAGCGGATGGCCAGATCCCCAGTAGCAATCATGAGGTTAGACCGGACAATGGGGAGTGAGGACTTTTCCAGCATTGTGAACAGCAGACGAAGCTGGGAGTCACAGAAAGTGGCACTAGGGGCCAGAAGAGGGTCATCAGGGAGACCGTCCAATCCCCATCCTCTCAGAGAAGGGACTACCGCCCCAGGGCTTACCTGATCATGCAGAACTTGCCCAGGGCAAGTGAAGCTGCTGCAGAGAGCTCAGGGTTACTGTAGAGGCCAGGGTTGTTGCAGACTTTGAGTAAAAGCGGAACAAAGGCAGCCAGGACCTGTTTGCCTGTCAGAAGAACGGCTCTAGGTTTGGGACATGTTACATGGGCCAGGGAGCAGACCCCTCAGCAAGTCTTACCATCTAATAGCTCCTTCTCGCAGATGCCGCGGATGAGCTCTGCCTCTGTGTCATCAGCAGTGGCGCCCGCCAGCCCCATCTCCTCCTCCATGGTGGTCTCGGAGCTGGTGTTCTGGTGGGATAAGAAACCAGATGTCACAGCTTATCTGGGACAGTGTTGTTGACTAGAATGCATTTTGCAGGAATGCATCTGGGGAAAGGCAAGTGCTGCAAAAGTACTCCTACGACTGTCAAATGTGTCTGTGAAGAGGGAGGACTCCTGAATTAAACAGGAAAAGAACTAGGTCTTTGTCATTTTGTTTTCATGTTGCCAAATCTGAATTGGCAAGTTCGAAACTGAACAAATGGCATTTATTTTCAAGTTGCCAAAGCATATTCCTCCATCTCTGAACTCATCCTCAGAGAAGCATGTCATGTCCTGTATACAGTCAATAGATGGATCACGTGGACAATGGTTCAAGGTCACAGAGGTCAGACCTTATTCCACTGCTGTGAGGCTTATTGGTCTGCAAGGCATCACTGCCTCTAGTGGAGAACACAAGGTCCCCATCAGGCGGCAGGCCCAGTGCCCAGGGCTGATGGGAAAGGGGGGGCAAGTGAGTGCTCATCCTCATAAACAGCACCTCCGGGGGGGCAGCCTGTACTGCAGGCCAAGGCCCCTAACACAGTACTCTGTGTTTCCCTAAAACCTTCCTTCCTGGGTGATAGTGTACGGCCTGCTCCATCTTTGTTCTCACTAATCTTTCCCAGAGTAATAGCAGCAGGGAGCAGAGTGTCTTCCTTGTTTCATTTATTGGTAGAAAAGCACAGATCCCCAAGAGGAAATGTGAATGACCCATGGTCATGAAACAAATCTGGGCAATGGTTGACAGAGAAACCCAAATGCCCAGGCACTTCATTCACCTTCTCCTTTGGGTCCTTAGTCTTCTGCTCCTGTTCCTCCTGAAGAACCCGGCGCCGACAAAGCTCTCCACTCACTGCCTGTTCCAAATGTACCAGCTGCTGCAGAGCCACATCTCCAGCCAAAGACAGTAGGTTCATCAGTAGGAAAGTGGGGAGCACAGGGGTGTCCTCTGGAGGAGGGGAGGGGGATAGCCGGGAGAAAAAGACAGAATCAAGTCTCACAGGGCCCTGCACCCTATTTTGATAGATCTTCTTCTTGTTTGTGTGCTGTACACAGACTAGCAAAGAAGTAAGAGATAGGGACAAGGGAATGGTAGAAGCAACTGGCCCAACCTAAGTGACAACAGTGAGAGTATGGTCTGGGGTGGGGCAGGGGCTGGTATAAAAAGTAGTATTGGCAGCTGCTGCTGGCCTGACAAGGAAAGCAGTAGAGTCTGGCTGCTGCCCACTGAGGACCCTCTTTGTCTACTTACTCGGGCCCTCCTGGGTGGTGCTCTTCTCTCCCAAATTCTCCAGGGCCTGTTTTGCACAGCCCTGCAGTATCTGGGCACAGATCACGTCGGGGCCCTCTGCCAGTTGGTAAATGAGGGTCACTGCCACCTCTTTAAATGGGATCCAGAGTGGGTCTGGGTGGACAAAGCCTGCAGAGAAGAAGGGAGAAGTCACTCATTGCAGCCAAAGGACTCGATTCTACCCAAGGCCTTCATGATAACTCACCTCTTGTGATCACCTCCCGCAGTCGCTCAAATAGCCTATGTTCCTGAGGCAGCCGGAAGGGAGGGTGCCGTTTGCTCAGAGAAGGCTGTTGAGAACAGCAAAGACAAAATGTGCCTATGTGTTGAGAGTGGTTAAGAGGAGCCCCACTCTCCTTGGTTTGGAGATCCCCCATACCTTTCTCTTGTCAGAGAGGTTGGCGATGGCATGGCACACCTGCTGGGCCAGCCGGTAGTCTTGTGGAAACTTCTCATCCAGCCCTATGTTCACCAGTGTGTCTAAGTTGCTTCCCACAATTTCTGGTTTTCCTCTAGGAGAAGGAAGCCACAGAGTTAAAGCTAGTCGGGGACAGCACTCTGTAGGGAATAATGCCCAGTGGGGTAGGTAACAGCAAGCACTCTGTGCGAGGCTTTGAGAGCCCTGGAGCACTACAGAAGAGGCTCTACAGGGCTGGCCCTCAGAATCCCTCTCCCTGTACCGAATCCCATTATTTCTGTTGGGCAGGGTGGGGGGTAGGGGTAGGGGGTGCTGGTACTTGCACTGTTTTACTTTTCATTTAGGTAGCCAACTACTACCTGGTACAGCTGTGGGCCTGACTGCCGGTACCGAAGGGAAGGGAGCCTTCTCAGAGCCCTCCCTCCGCCTCTTATTCCTACTGCCTGTCTGGACCCGAGCCTTACCGTGCCATCATCCCAAGAAGGATGACAGAGGAACAGCGCTCCAGAGGAGAGCAGGGGACCTTCTGGGTTGCCCGCTCCCACAGCACCTGGGTCACTGCTGGCTTCAGTTCATCCTTCTGCACAAACTCACAGAGCTGAAGAGAGAAAAAAAAAAAAGGCTCAAGCCAGGAAATAACAATTCGCCTGATCCTTGTTCCACTTCTCTGAAGAGAGCACTGAGAACCCGAGGTGGGTAAAAGCAATGCTTAGGCACGGAAAAGGAAGGAGGAGGAGTCTGGGGAGGGGCTTCCATCTCTGTCACTTTTCCATCCTCATGCCCTCAAAACTGCATTTAAGATGACATTTTCAGAGTGACCTTGTTATGTGTGGATCCGTGGCTCTGACCACATTTTGGAGATTTCTAGTAGGTTTTGTTGCTGTTACAACAATGCAACATGTCTAAAATGGAAGGCTGCATCCTCCCTTGCCTTTTCATTTTGCCCAGAATACCAACACTCTTAGTCTCATATGCTTGAAACTTCATAGTCAACGTTTCCTCACTTTGTCCCACCTACTCTTTAAAATCCATCTTCCATTAAGTGCAATTCCATAGCTTTTCCTCCAAGGCCAGCCCCTCACCACTGCACACTTGACAGCAGCCTCCTCTCCACCAACCTGTATGTTCCTATTGGACCAGTCTTCCCAACACCTACTTCATCATGCCATACCTCAGCTCATCTTTTAGAAACAGCTCTTCTTTGCCTACAGTAGGAGCTCGGGGACCGTGAGCTAGCCTCCTAGCCTCGAAGACTTCAGGCCAGTGGCTGCCACGGGGCTCTTCTTTGCCCCAGAGAAGAGAAAAGGTGGCTGGCAGGAATGCTCCACCTAGTGGATGCTGGTGGTCAGCACCACTTCCGCCTTCAGGCTCCACAATCCAAATGCTTCAAAGCACATGGGCCTCACTAAAATGCTGGCAAACTGAAAGTCCTGGACTTGTGAAAGGCATTCAGGGACCTTTCAATTCCGTTCCAATCTACACTCCCACTTTATCTTTTGCAGGTAACAATTTCCAGCCAGAACACAATCTTCACTCTGCAACTTTTTGTGCTCTTTCTTGGCTCCCTCCTTTCTCTAATTCTCTGTATCCTGCTCATCAAGACCCTGCTTAAGTCCTCCCACTGTTCTCCTCAGAGAAACATACAAGGTAAGAGTATGTTTTCCGGAGCTCATATTGCCTGTGTCTCTCCCACAAACCAGCTGTCATTAGCCAAGTACCTTAACCTCTCAGAGCCTCAGGACCTGTCACCGTAAAATGTACATTAGCAGCATCACTTCAGAGGGTTGTATAAGCATGATGCAAGCTCCTACGAGCAAACTGCTGAGGACAGGCCTGGCATATATATAATAAGTGTTATTACATTACCATTCCTGCTATAACCATTACTTAGGCCACTTTTTCTGGCACTGATGTGCCACCTCGTTCTATAAACGTATAAATGTTTTTTGGCTACCCACTATATTGTTGGTTCCTTTAAAATGTTGGAACTTGAAAATAATCTTATACTTTGTAGGGCTGAGTAAATTGCTGAACACACAGTAATACTTATTGAATGAATAAAGAAAGTAGAAGTAAGGGGATGCCTGGCGGGCACAGTCAGAGGAATGTATGATACTTGATCTTGAGGTGTTAGGGGTTTGAGCCCCACGCTAGGTGTAGAGATTATTTAAATAACTAAATAAGCCAAAAACAAAACAAAACAAACAAAATAGAAAGAAAGTAGGAGACTTACAATTTCCTCAAGACACTGGATGGTCCCAACTGAGGCATCCACTAGCAGCGAAGAGAGATTTTGAATCAAAGCCTGGGCCTTGGCTCTGTGGGAATAGCAGAGAGCAGAGGTCATTAAAAACTGCTAAGTGTGAACCCACAAACAGGTTATTAGGGCTATCCCACTACAACGTCGGATAACTATGTAGGATGGGTTTGACTGGAAGTCTGAGCTCCACTGAATCCCATTACAGATCTATGTCTGATGATTTCAGAACTCCTCTAGAAGGATGCCCCCACATCCCCACCCTTCTTTTAGGAGACTGCAGACTCCTAAAAGAGTGCAGTCCTATGAGAAGCTGACCTCAGAGAAGTTGGCAAAGGCCAAAAAGTACCACATATACCTGGCGGAGTCCCCTTTGGGGTTGAGGTAAAGTTGGCGGTAAGCATTAAGCACAGCTTCCCGGACACCAGGCTCCTTAGACCAGATGAGAGGCAGCATGCGGCGCACCCCAAACAGGGCCTGAGGTACCCCAAATTGGAACACCATCACAAAGAATTCAATCACCTCCTGTACCACTGAGAGGATAGATACAAATATCACCCATTGCTTGGCCAAATTCTCCTAATACTTAAAGACAGAACCTTTCTTAGTGTAGCAACACGCAAGTGGAAGCTTTCCTCACTCTCCCTGAGAAAGTCAACTCCTGATGGCCTTATCATGAACTGTGTGTTAAAATGTGTATGCTCCATGGGGATATACACAGCCAAAAGAAATAAAGAATCCCAACAAAATAAAAAATAAAAAAGAATCCTTGCCTTTTTAAAGAGCAGATAATTACCATTAAAATATGGACAAGACTGGTTTTCCCAACCCCAAGACCCAGTCCTTACAGAGAGGGATGCTGGCATACCTGTTGTTGTATTTTCATACATCATCTTGCTGATGATGCCAATGGCCTCTGTGATCTTCAGAGAGAAGCTATAGGCGTCCTGCAGATACTGCACCAGCATCTCCTGCTTTACCAGTTCATCATTGTCCCTGGATTTCATAGGCTCTGACACACAGGGCTTATCTTTACAGTCTGGCTGTTTTAGGCCCGTGTTCCCTGCAGGCCCCTGGGTATTCTCCTGTGTGGAAGCTACTGGGCCTAGGAGTTAGACAGTTATAGGATGGTTATTCCTTGAGGGCTACCCAACACCTGTAACATCCCTGGACATTTCTTTCCACAGTGGGAAGTTCTACATTTAGAACCTACTCTAAAGTATCTTGGTTAGGGGCACCTGGGTAGCTTAGTGGTTGAGCGTCTGCCTTTGGCTCAGGGTGTGATCCCAGGATCTGGGATCGAGTCCTGCATCGAGTTCCCTGTGGGGAGCCTGCTTCACCCTCTGCCTATGTCTCTGCCCCTCTCTCTGTGTCTCTTGAATAAATAAATAAAATCTTAAAAAAAAAAAAAAAAAGATATCTTGGTTCATTTCTCAAAAAAGACTCCTAAAGTCCTCTATGGTTTAGAAACACCCTTTCCCTCCACCAAATGACTATCAATCTTAGGCTTTTGGGCTGCTTCTGTTCCAGAGTAGAGCTCTGACAGCTCTCTGGATTTCTTCAGCACTGGGTTCTGTTAGCCAGATCAGCATCTAGCATGAAGTTAATGGCACATAAATACTAGTAGAAATGTTTTGTTTGCTAGCTGATAAAGGAAAAGGAATTACCTTTGAAAATAGTCTCCAGAAGATTCAGGAACCTGGTCTCCTCTGACACTTCTGGGTCCATGTGACTAAATGGTTCAGACTCCTGGAAGTGGCCTATGGCTTCCTGAGTGAGAACGATGACCTGCCTGTCAGAACATCCACCTGTCACCAACTCAGGACTGACAAGAGTGTCACTGCAGTCTTCTATAAGGGAGCCTACCTCATGGTTCCATAGAGAAGCTAGACCTACTGCCCCAAAGAAAAGGAACACTTCTCATGCTTACAAAGTTGAGAAACACCTATTAAAGGCAGAGCTCAAAAAAACACTTTTCCCACTTCTAAATTGACAATGTTTTACTACACAGTCTTCAAAACACTCAAATAAGGCTTTTCAAATCTTGTGGCAAACATCTGCTTGAAAACTTTGCTAAGTCAAAGTTTGTGAAAAATAAGAGTTCAATAACTGGTTAATTTATGGTATATCCATACAATGGGATTCGATGTAGCCATAAAAAATAATGAGGCAGCTATTTATTAGGCATATATATTAAAAACACACAATACATGGTTCAGTGAAAAAAAGCAAGGTGGTAGACCAGAGGGTAGAATATTCTATCATTTGTGTAATAAGGGGAGGAAAAGAACATGTTTAACTTGTCTGTTATCTCTGGAAGAATGTGCAATAAACTCAGAATGTTGCTTCCTTGTGGAAAGAGGCACTAAGTGGCTAGGAAATAGGTCTGGAAAGGACTTTACAATACATGTCCTTTTTATAATTTTAAATTTTGTATCATGCAATGTACTAATTTTTTAAAAAAAGATTTTATTTTTAACTAATCTCTATACCCAGCGTGAAGCTTGAACTCATGACCCCGAGATCAAGAGGGTCCACCCACTGAACACCCAGGTACCCCTCAACCATTTCTATTTTACAATGAAACTGAGGCTCAGGAAGTTTAAACAACTTACTTGAGATTATACAACTTGAATTATACTCAGACTTTCTTTTTCAAATGGAGAACATTTGCATATATAACATTATTTACAACTAGTTGTTTGTGAAGTTTCTTAGAACCTTTCACATACTTGTAACTAGCCTTGGCAAGCAACTGACGGATGCGTGTTTTCACACCTTCAGCAGTCTCTGTATTAGCAATTGCCTCAGGAATCTCCTCTTCTTCCTGGGGAAGCTTTAGCAGCTGCTGCAGAGTAGACTTCAACTCTGGCAGCATGGCTTCCCACTCCTCCTCTGGGTCCAGCACTGTGGCTGAATGAGAAAGTTTCACTTAGACCCTTTCTTTGGACTTTCTGACAGCAGGAAGCAGAAATGGCTAGGGTGAGCAGGAACTACTTACAAACAGCTGCAGCTTGTCTCTGGGCCCTCATCTCTTGTAATTTCTGTGTCTCCTTCTTCAGTGGTCCAGCGAGGTCAGTATCACTAAGCTACCAGGGTCAAATGAGTATCAGAGTCACTAGGTCACAGAATTTGATCCCCGTTTCCATTTAATTCCTTCTCTTTGGGGTAGATCAAGCTTACTTACCTTGCAGGAAAAGGGATTGTTGGCAAGAAAACTGGCCAGGAGCTGAATGGCATTTTTACATACTAGTACTGACTTGTCTGCCAGACGACCCACTGCTAGGGCCACCACTGCTTGGAAACGTGTCAATGGGAGAGCCTGCATGGGGTACAAAGAGAAGGATGAGCTCACACCCCACACCATCCATTCTGCTAAAGGTGATCTACACTCTATCTACACCCTATCTACACTTTACACTGTACATAGAGCAGTACACTCTATGTGAGCAACCCACTATCTATTTATTAAGATTTTTTTAAAAAAATTATTTATTCATAGAGCGAGAGAGAGAGAGAGGCGGAGACACAGGCAGAGGGAGAAGCAGGCTTCATGCAGGGAGCCTGACGTGGGACTCGATCCAGGGTCTCTGGGATCATGCCCTGGACTGAAGGTGGCGCTAAACCGCTGAGCCACCAGGGCTGCCCAACCCACTCATTCTAAAGGAACTTTTCTATGGGATATAAAATAGTCTCTTCTAAGTGGTTAAGACATAGTATGGAGCCAGGTTTAAATGGAGCCAGGCTTCCTTGTCCTTGATAGAGGAAGACCTTTATTACTGGTAGTAACAATGTGAATTCCAGAGTCTTCTATGGGATACTGGATTCCTTTTTCCAGAGTACTGTATGTGTTTATCATGTGTAAAGTTATTCACCTTCTGCTGCACAATTCGGGTGAAGAGTTGCAGAACACGGCTCCGCACAAAGGAGTTGACGTCATGGCCATGGGCTTGCAAGGTGTCCAAGAACTGGTCTCTGGTGTCTCGGGCCGCTTCTTCCAGTTGATCACCATTCAGAACCTGCAGGACCATCTCTGCCATAGCTGCCAGCACAGCATTGCGCATCATGTAATTCTAAGGGAGAGCAATAAAAAGAGTCTGAGGCTCCACACTCCAATCCTAATTCTCCTTCCCCCAATCTCTTGGGCGTGTCCAGGCACAAAGAAGTGGCAAGGCCCTCAGTGAAGGGTAAGCTTGCTTAACTGTGACTTTTTCAGGTCAGCTACTTAGGTTTACCCCTGAGATCACTGGAAGGGGCCTCGTCTGCTCAGAGAATATAGAGACAAAATAAACAAGAGGCCCAAACAATTTTCCCCCATAAGGCTCATCACATATATGCACATTTGAAAAGTGTTCATTTCTACCTTTCGTTGGGAGGCCTCAAAGCCTTTGATCTTTACTAATAAAACACCCCCTCACCCCCTTCCCTTCCACTCCCCTTCTCACATTTTACTGACAAAGAGTGAGACATGAAGCACAAGTCAGCCCCCAGGGTGCCAAGCAAGTCCACTGCAGAATTTGGTGAATAGGGATTGGGGCTTCTGCCAAGCCAGGAGCCAGAGAATGGGGTCTTGCACAAGAAGTTCAAGTGAATTAGATGACTGAGTGGTCTGTTTTTGTCTTTGACATTCACCTACGAGTGCCCTGCATCAGTTTGGGAGGCAGCCAGGCAGAAAGAATTGAGAGGCGGCATTGTTTGGAGAGTGCAGGCGAGCCAGGTGGTAGGAAGAACGGAAGGGGCTTCATCCTGAGGAACGGAAGGGACTCAGAATCACAGCTGAGTGACTCTCACTAGACCTAAGGTGTGGAACTGCCAACCCCCAACCAGACCGGGATAAAACCAATTGATACTGAAATGGGGATTAATAAGTGGCTCTTTAGTCAATGAACTTTATCTGCTTCTCTGTAGGAAGAAACTGTCAAGAGTTATGCTTAGATACCTTGACTTCATGGGAAAGCCATCTTCTTGTTCTAAAGAACAGCCTTATAGCAATGTACTTAAAATCCCCAGACGAACTGGAGATTCCCAGGGGGCCACGTACCTCTCCATCCAGATAATCCAGCAAAATGCACATGCTGGACATCAGGATGGCCGGGATGCGTTCTGCTAGTTCTGTCAAGAAGGCTGCAAAGCCCTTTGTCCCCACAGGGTCCCGACTCAGCTCCTGGGGACACTTTTGTCCAATCTCTCTACACAGGGAAGAAAACACAGCCACAGCAAGTTAATTCACTTCCTAGTAAGGGAAGGTAAGACTGCTATCTAACATCTGAAGAAATCTAGAGTGCACAGAGAAAATACTTCCCACCTTTCTGTGTCTTCCCCGAGGGAGGGGAGAATCAGAAACTCAGAGAAGAGTCACCTTACGATCTCTCCCACTATGCTCTTCATTCCATAATCAGTTGCCCACAGACTCACAGCCGCCACCAGTACGGATGCCAGGTGTTCAAAGTGCTGCAGCATCTGGATGATTTTCACACTGGCACCTGTGGACATACTAAATGTGAGAAAAATTATAGGCAAAATGGAAAATATGGGGCAAAGCAGAGGGCTAACTTACTGAGCATATGGTTATAACGTGTCAAGGCGACACCGAGCAGGCGTGTTATGGCTTCCCGGGTGGGGCGGTTCTTCTGGTGACTAATGGTGGGGTTCTCCAGGAGGCGGTAGCAGCAGCCTGTAACCAAACTAAGAAAGGAAGGGAAGGAGATGTGAAGTCAGCTATATGGATTCCATTCTGTTCAGGCCCTGCATCATTCATTCTCCCTCACCTGCCCCCAAAGTCAGGGGCTTCTAGCTTTCTTCATTCTATTGCTCATCTTCTACACCAAGTTGCTTTGCTCTGCTGACCCTAGATAGATGTTCTGATCTTCAAGATGACCAACTTTCAACAGTTATGATGCCTACGCAGAACCCAAATAGATGATAAAAGGTAGAAGAAAGTAACCAAAGACCTCTCCCTCTCTCTCTCTCTCTTTTTAGAGATTTTATTTATTCAGGAGAGACACAGAGAGAGAGAGAGAGAGGCAGAGACACTCGCAGAGGGAGAAGCAGGCTCCATGCAGGGAGCCCAATGTGGGACTCGATCTTGGGACTCCAGGATCACACCCTGGGCTGAAGGCAGGTGCTAAACCGCTGAACCACCCAGGGATCCCCCAAACCAAAGATTTCTCACAGTCCTTATCTGATCAACCATTCAGCTGCATGGGATGTAGCTGATCATGCCTTTCTCCTGGAAACACCTCTTCTGGCCACATGCCAGACTCCCTTCCCCAGGGAGGGATAGGGATTTCTGCTCTCCTCTAGCTACACTTACTGATTTAGTAATCTCATTCAGTCTTGGGGCCATAGATAGCATTTATATAAATACACTGTATTCCCAAATGAGTACCTTAGCTGACCTCCCTCCTGCGCTCCAGATTTGTACACTCAACATCAGAGTCAGATAACATTGCTAGGTTGTCTGGTAAGCACCTCAAACTTTGTATCCAAAACAGAACTTCTGGGATGCCTGGGTGGCTTAGTGGTTGAGCATCTGCCTTCAGCTCAGGGCATGATCCGGGAGTCCCAGGATCAAGTCCCACATTGGGCTCCCTACATGGAACCTGCTTCTCCCTCTACCTATGTTTCTGCCCCTCCCCCCCCATGAATGAATAAATAAAATCTTTAACAAAACAAAACAAAAATCCCAGAACTTCTAATTGTCCATCCCCCGTCCCATTCCCCCCACCCGACCCCAAAACATGCCTCACAGCCTTGCCTGTATTTCAATTATTGGCAACTCTGTTCTTCCGCATCCTCATGCACATACCCTGGGGGAGTCATCCTTGACTGCACTCTCCCTCAAATCTCACACACATCTGTGAGCTCATCCTGTAAGCTCTACCTCTGGGAAACAGGTACAGGATCCATGCACATCCCTTCATCTCCACTGCCATTCTTGGGTTGAAGCTCCCACCATCTCTTGCCCAAGTCACTGCAACAGCCCCCTAACTGGTCTCCCGCTTTCTTCCTTTCCCTTCATAGTAACCTAACAGTAACCAGAGCTTGATGATCCCATTAAAATTCAAGTCAGAAAAAAAAAAAAAATAAATAAATAAATAAATAAAATTCAAGTCAGATCACCTCACTGCTCTGCTCAGAATCCTTGAGCGGCCCCAGCTCACGCTGAGAAAATGCCAAAATCACCACAACAGCCAAGGGTCTACACACTTGGCTCTGCACCACCTCTGGGACTTCATAGCGTGTCCCTCTCACTGTGTGGCTGCCCCGGCCTCACTGCTATTCCCTGTCCTGTACATGCCAGATACATGCCCTCCTCGGGCTCTTTGTACCTATGGTTTTATTCCTTGACTTTCCTATTCCTCCAGACCCTCTCATGGCTCACCGGACTTCTTCTTGATCTTTGCTCAAATGTCACCACTTAAAGAGGTCTTGCTAGGATAGCTGATTTAAGACCACAACTCTTCCATCAAACTCTCCAATCCCCCCCCACTGTTCTCCACAATAATAAACTATAAAACACACCATATATTTTACTTATTTAAAAAATCATTTTCTGCTCTATAAACTCTAAGAGAGTAGAAACTTTTGTTTCCAGTGCCTGCCATACATACCAGCCATGTGCTCAGGAGACAATCAGTAAAGTCTGTGTCATGAATGACTAATGGGATTAAAGATGAAAAATTCACGGTAGTTTCTTACATTTATTATTTACTTCCTAACAACTCAGTGTTATGAGTATACTTCTATGTGTTACATATAGAAGTGCGGCATGAAATGAAGTATTCAGAAAGATGTCTGGCAACAAAGCCCTTGTTCGTCACAGCTCACTAACCCATAGGCATCTTAACCACCCACCTGACAAATTCCTCTTCAATTATTGAGTGGTTCCACAGGTGACGAATATCCAACTGGAGCAGCTGTGTTAGAAGCTGAAGAATTGGTTGTCTCTCTTCTTCCCAGTCAAAGCCATGGGCTGTTTTGGCCCGGGCTTTCTTCCCCTAGAAAAGGATCATATATTTAGGGAAATATAAGGAAACAAAAGCAGATTAAGATCTGCTAGTCCGAGTGCCTAAACTATCCAGTGTTGAGACAATGTAGAAACTAACACAGAAGACGTATTACAAGCTCTAAAATATAGAGGAGGTTCTTGTCAGGGAAGGATATGCTGTGATACTTTTGAATACTTCCCCATAAACCCTAAGTAAGGACAGAAAAGATTGCCAGAACTGTTGGATTCCCTTCTTTCCATTTCCCTACCTTTCTAGGCCCCATATTAAGTAAGCCAGAAACCACCAATTACCTTCCCAAGGTCCAGGTCCCTGAGGCTTGTCTGGCTGCTCATGGTCTCAAAGGATTCCAAGAGGCGTATCAGAGCATAGCAGTTCATTTTGAGAGCATTTAGGTGGGCACTCCTGTCTGACACACTCAAAGCTGCATCATCCAGGATAGCGGGAAGTTCCTGGGAATGACGGGATACCACTACAAGGGGCAGAATCTGGAGTCAGCTTCATTCACTTTCCTCACACACCCCAACTTCAAAAGACCTTTTGCATTTGCAGCCATCAGATTACCAAAGATCTGTGTTTCATCTCTCAGTGGCCACAACACAAGCTAAATCCTTTGGGACCCCTGATCTCTTTACCCTGAACATGCCCTGTCCCCACTCTCTCACTCCAGCTACCCTAGTTTCTCTCTGGCAACTGGAAGAACCCTCTTATTAAAGAGAGGTAGTTCAAAAGTAGGAAATATTTCTTGTTGGTCTGCCCTTACAGCGAACACACATAACTCTGTATTGCCCACCAAGATTACAGACCTTAATAGGTCAAAGGTCCCCAGGCTTAGCCAAACCAACTGAATCACCACAGCCTTGATATCATCACATGGCTGACAAAATACAGGAGTAAACAAACAATGACAAACACCTTCCATCACCTAACCCCTGACCCACAGATACCTTTTATCAGGAATTCCAGAGTATCTTCCTGGAGGCCAGGATCTATACTTCGAAAGTGACTACGAGGGAAAGAAAGTGTGGGGGTTAAGACAGGAAACTGCAGATCCCATTCTAAATCAGATCAAACCTGAAGAATCTAATACTTAAATATATCTGTGAAATTGCTCGAATGAATGTGGTGTTAAGTTGGGGTCAATGCTCATTAGTAGGGATCTCAGCACCCAGAACATTTGTCAGTGCATCTATAATTTGGAATTTCAGGACTAACATGCAAAGTTAGGGTAACTAGCCACTGGTTCTTAAAGTACCAGCTAGGTGCTTTATACTTACTGTAGAATGCTGTAGACTGTATCAAAGTGTTCCAGCATAGCCAGGGACCCCTGAGCTCGGAAGGCAGCCTGAAATGCTATAAAGATGAAAGAAACTAATTAATATGGAGGGGAGAGGCCTTTTTGGTAAATTCTATTGATGGCAGAAAACCGAGTTAATTACTTTTATTGGTTGAACCACCAAAAGAACTCATTTCGATGTAACCTATTATAATATCTTACATTTGTCATGTTTTATAATGAAAGCCTCACTTGAGTTTCATGACATCTGTGAGTTAGATAAAGCAGATGGTATTATGCCTATTTTACGGAAAAAGCAATGAAGTCTCAGACTGGTTGTGTGACTTGTCCAGTGTAGTTAATAGTGAGGACCTATTTTTTTTTTTAATTTTGAAATTACAAAAGTGGCAAAAACCATACAAAGTTCTTACACTTTTCACTCTGATAATGTTAACATCTTATATAACCACCACTCAAGAATCTATTCTAAATGAAGAAATTAACATTAACTGAATGCCATTAATGAATCTACAGACTTTATTTGAATTTTGTTGGTTGTTCTATTTGTCCTTTTCCTGGTCCAGGATCCCATCCAGGGTCCCACAATGCATGTAGCTGTCATGTCACTTTATTCTTCTGTCTTTGTCTTTCACAATTTTGACACTTTTGAAATGTGCTAGTCAGTTATTCTGTAGAATGTTCTTTGGTCTGCGTTTGTTTGCTATTTTCTCATGAGGTTATGCATTTTTGGCAACATAACTGTAGAAGGGATGCTGGATTCTTTCAATGCATCATACCAAGGAGTACATGGTATCATTGCCTTATTACTATGTTAACTTTGACCACTTGGTAGTGTTTGCCAGGTATCTCTAGTGTAAGTTACTATTTTCTGCTTTGCAGTAATTAAGTATCTTGTGGGGGGATACTTTGAAGCTATGCAAATATCCTGTTTCTCATCACATTGTGCCCCTGAACTCCACAATTTTACAACCAACAGACTGACTAAACCTGCTCCTCTCATATTCTACTCCATTTCAGTTAATGGCAGCTCCATTCTTCCACAAGCCTTGTCATCATGCTAGTCTTCTTTCTTTAACCCTAAAATTCAATCCATCAACAATCCTGTTTGCTCTCCTTTCAACATCTATCTGTTCAGTACCTAACTTTTCAGATTACCTCCACTGCTATTACTCCAAGCACGCTAACTGGTACTGCTGTATTAGCCTCTCCATTGGTCTCCCTGTTCTTCCCTTGGCCTTCATACTCTGTTCCACAGACTAGTGATACTTTTAAAATGTCAGACCGTGTTACTCCTGGGCTCAAAGCCCAATGGCTTTCAAACTTACACTGACGCTGTATCTTTACTATGACCTACGAGGCTCTAGATTAGTGCTCCTCCAACTTAAATGTGCATCCGAATTACCTGGGGATCGTCTTAAAAAATGGATTTTCTGATTCAGTAGTTCTGGGTTGGGTCTTGGATTTCCAGTAGTTCCTAAATCATGATTCTAATGTTGCTAGTCTGAAGACCACACTTTGAGGAGCACAACTCTAGGAGAATCTGTACCACTTCTCACCTGATCTCCCTTTCCCTAGCTTATTCCACTCCAACCATATTCACATTTTCCCACCTCAGAGACATGGCACTGGCTTTTCTTTCTGTTTAGAATGCCTATGAGAATTGGCATAGTTCACTTCCTTGCTTCTAAGGCCTCTGCTCAAATGTCACCTATCAGCAAGCCTTCTCTGATCGTCCAACATAAAATGTAGTTCCTACCCACCACACTGTATCTTATCTTGCTTATTTTTCTCCCTGGCACTTGCAACCATCTGATATATCTCGTATTTATTTATTCCTTGTTGAGAACCTTGAGAAAAAACTGTCAACCTGTCTGTCTTGTTTACAGTTGTATATCCAGTACCCAGAATAGTGCTTGGCACACAGTATATTGTTAGTAAATACTTTTTCAATAAATTAAACAATTTGATCTTGTAGAACTTATAATTAGGATTCTAAACACCAAAAGCAATGAAATTATTATAAAAAGAACTCTTTAAAGAGAGTGATTATCTATTTAAAAAATAATGCATTATGGGATGCCTGGGTGGCTCAGAAGTTGAGTGTCTCCCTTTGGCTCAGGGTGTGATCCCGGGATCCAGGATCGAGTCCCACATCAGGCTCCTTGCAGGGAATCTGCTTCTCCCTCTGCCTGTGTCTCTCATGAATAAATAAAATCTTAAAGAAAAAAAGAAAATTTAAAAAAATGATGCATTATAATACCCAAAGAACAATTTGCTACAGTGGGCAGCCTAGGCAATTGGTGATGCACATATCAATACAGTATGGAGAGAACAGTCTATCTCTCCTCCATAGTGGATACTGTTGGCTAGCCACCTACCCGTTGACTTCCATACTCTGCCTTCTTTGCTTACCAAATGGTGATACGTCTAGGTTTGGGGAGGCTCCTAGATAACTATCTTTTTTTTTTTTTTTTTTTAAGGTTTCATTTATTTATTTGAGAGAGTGTGAGTGAGCAGGGATGGGGAGAAGGTGAGGGCAAAAGGAAACTCCCTGCTGAGCAGGGAGCGTGATGTGGGGCTCAATCCTGGGAGTCCAGTATCATGACCTGAGCCAAAAGCAGACAGACATCCAACTGAGCCACCCAGGTTAGACAATCTAGGTGATTCCATTTCCCTTACCAGTAAATAGTTAGGGAAACAGGCAAAATCAATTTTGGCTAACTCTGATTGGGAGGCTTCTGATAAAGCTTTAAAAAAAGAAAGAAGAAAAGATAAAATGAAAGAAGAAAAGAAAAAATCTTTTAAAAGATTAAAAAAAATCACCCTTTCTACCTTTGGAAATCAGAGCTAGGAGCTGCCATTTAGCAACCATGATGGGAAGGCAGAGAAGAGATAAGACGGAGTTAAATTCTAGCTGATGTATTAACCAACACTTCTTGTAGGAGTTAACAAATTAAGTAGGCAATTATCCCTATCTTACAGATGAGGAAACTGAGGCACCAAGAGAATAAGTAACTTGTCCAAGGTCAAAGTGGTAGAGCCAAGATTCAAACTGAGATAGCTTGGCTCCTAAGTCTTAATCTCTACTTTATGTACCTCTCCAAAACAACCTAACCGACACAAGACCACTTCCAATAAGTATAGTGACATTATGGGATCTTGTTGATAATGTATAAATTGCTTATTCATCTGTAGGTTTCAAGGGATAACTGCATTGTACATATGCTGTTCAGTGTTGCAGCTGTACATGTTCCCCCCCCCATTATTGCATACTCTTGGAAACAAGAGATCTAGACTTTTAAAAAATATTACCTGATACAGGTCAAGCAAGTCCCATACATTCTGAGAAAGCTACCCTCTCCTATAACTTTTAAATCTACCAGAACATAATTTTGGCATATGGTAAGAGGTAAAGATCAAAACTAAGTTTTTGTCTAAAGAGTAGCCACATACATCAAGACTGTTTATTGAATAATGGAGAAAATGAGGTCAATGTGTATGTATACTTCCCATGTAATACATCCCAAGCAATGCTAGGAAAAAATTGACTAGGAAAGACAAGTTCTTTGCCCTCATGGAGCTTAGTGGTGTGGTGGAACAGAGAGATGATATAATTACATGTAAGACGGTTGTTTTGAGGTGTAGGCACAGTAGCAGCTATGGAGTCTTACCTCTGAGCTGTGATGGAAGATGTTTGATCGACAATATCTCTTGCACAACATATTGGTTCACTCTTCCACTTTTCAACAACTCCTCTGGGGATATGGGTAGATGGAACTCATACAGTTGGGGCGACATCTTTCTTCCACTGACTCACAGGGCTGGAAACCAAACAGCAAACAGGTCAGGGTCTGTAAGTAAGGCCTGTCTTTTTATCCTCCCCTCTCCAATATACGATGCTTATATTAAACTTATTTCAGGCTAGTAACGTTATCTTAGAGGATGTGAGATCAACCCTGAACTAGAAGCTAATTCTAGTTGTGACTCTGTCATTTGGTCATGTCACTTAACCCTATGAACCTCATCTGCAAAACGAGTTACTAATCTCTGATTATTTTACAAAGTTGCTCTGAGGATCAAATGAGTCAAAGGGTATGAAAATGTTTAAAGAGTTGTAAGGTGGCATATCAATGCATCACGTTAGCATTATTATTTCTGTTTTTATGGACAAAGCTTAAATACTGAGAAAATGTCTCACCCGAGGCCAGGACAGTGGGCCAACATAGGCTACTGGGTGTTCCGGCCCCAGAATGGGGAGAGTATCAACATGTAACATTTGTTTACTGTGTCACGTTCTTGTTAGGCTATCTAAATACAGATCTGATCTAGTTCTCCGAATGCCAATCTCAAGGAATGCATCAAAATATAACCCAATTTACAGATGAGGAAATTGAAACTAAGAAAGGTTAAGCGATTTGCCCATATTCCGTTGCGGATCTGTTTCTACGGCATCTTACCCCAAGAATACACACGCCTGCAACCTCTTCGCCTCTCATACCCGAATTAATACCGCGACATCCTGCCCCGCACCCAACATTCCTGGCCTTTCATTCCCCCAGCCCATTAACACCACACCTCAAGAGTTCGCCCGCCGCTCCTCCGACTCGGGTTGCGAGGACGAAAAGAAGGAAAAAACACGGAGTGCACAAGATGCACCAATCAGCACGGCAGCACTCCAGCGGGCAAAGAAACGAGCCAATCCCCGGCAGGCGGAAGCAAAAGCCCGCCTCCGAACCAGGCGCCGCGCGGGCAAAGCCACAAACGTGGAGTTCAAATCTCAACGGCCGCTAGGAGGCCAATCGCGACACTCCCTGCACAGACCGGCCAATCACATGCCGGAAGCCGCCGGAAGGGCGGGGCCTAGACCCAGTACCCGCCTCCTCGTCTCCCCGCCGCCTACTGCTGCGGCGCCCCTAGCTGGGAAGTGGTAGTGCCCTGGGCTAGGGACCCACTCGAGTCGCTCCCCCCACGTTCCCCAGTACTGGAGGCAAGTCCAAGCTGGGAGTTGGGAGGCTGAGGCTCTCATCCACGTTCCGCCATCTCCTCTGCTATGTGACGTCCAGCAGGCCACTTCACTCTCTGAGCCTCAGATTTCCTCCCCTGTATAAAAGGGGGAATAAGAGCAGCCTCAGCGCAAAACTGCTGTGAGGCACAGAAAAAAGGAGCTCGGGGTTCCAAGGTCCGCACCTTCATCTTCCTCACAGTTGAGGGACGCCCCAGGAAAGGGTAAATTTTCTTGAAATTCAGTTTTGAGGCGTCCCAGGCAACGACGAGACGAGTCCTCAGCCCCTCCGGCGTTCCATGATTTCTGCAGGCGAACCGGAAACGCCTGGGCGGGGTGGGCCGGGAGGATGTCAAGGCCTCCGTACAACGGAACCCGGGGGGCGGGGCTATGGATGGGGAAGGCGGGGCCAAGGCGGTGTGAGGCCCAAGATGGCTGCCTCCACTTAGCGTCGTGTGTCGCCCGTGTGGAAGGTCCCCGTCAGCTCCTTGAAGGCCACGAGCAAAGCTACTCTTAGGCTTGTGCGGTGTGCAAAGGGGAGAGGGAGAGACGAGAGCAATGACAGGGAGCCTCTCTTTGGGGATAGGAAGGGTCCTATGGGGCCAGGTGCCCCTGGCCTGCAGAAGCTTCTCTCTGGGTAAGTGGCTGATGTATTAAAGACGCCCCGAGAACTGCTTGTCAGAAGCGGCTCATAGCCATTCCTTTTCTTCTCCATCCCTAGGTATTCCTAGAATGTTCCATGTAAGGGTCACCCTCCCTCCTCCCAAAGTGGTTGATCGTTGGAACGAGAAGAGGGCCATGTTTGGGGTGTATGACAACATCGGGATCCTGGGTAAGACCCGACCCCCTGCTACAGAATTTCAGAATGGCAGCTGTGGTGTAACGACTTTTCAGCTGTGTAGGAATGGTATCCTGCTCAATAGTAAGAGCAGACACCTACATGTCAATTTAGGTTGTGTGCAGTGTTCTGAGTGCTCTACACTCATTAACTCACTTAATCCTTATAATAATTTTTTCACCTTAACAGGCAAGGAAACTGAGGCACAGAGAAGTAATGTGATTTTCCCAAAGCTCGTAAATGGCAGTGCCAGAATTTGAGCCCCAAACAGCCTAGCTCCAGAGTCTATGCTCTTGATCTGATGGTGTAACATGTCTTGTTTATAGGTGTAGCTCAGGAAAAGCAACTCTGCTAAAGGCTTAGGGGATTGAAGCTGGGTTCTCTCTGGTCTTAGAACTAATTCATTCTCTTATATTACACAGGAGACTTTAAAATGCACCCCAAAGAACTGATCAAGGGCCCCAGATGGCTTCGAGGCTGGAAGGGGAATGAATTACAACGTTGTATCCGAAAGAAGAAAATGGTTGGAAATAGAATGTTCCTTGATGATCTGCACAAACTTAACAAACGCATCAGCTACCTCTATAAACACTTTAATCGACATGGAAAGTACCGGTAAAAGAGAAAGCTGGAAACTAGAAGAGGCACATCTGTCACGCCGGAGAAGGGGAACAGTACTTTTCCTTATAAGGGAAGGAATTTGTATGCTCCCTGTAATAAAATGGGGCTTCTTTGGAATCTGTTAGCCACAAACTTTATTTTACTCTAGATGCTGCTTTTGTTCATTCCTGTAGGCTATGAAAGTCTGACTCATCCATAAGTCCTATAGTCTTAGGTTTGGACTTAACCACTTGCCCTTTAAGAAAAAAAAAATTATTTTTGGCACTTTTTGTTATTTAGGCCTTCATGTATTGAAAGTGGTCATTTTTAATTACCTCGTAATTCTGTTATGTTAAATATATTTTTCAAAACACCTTCACACTGGTTAACAAGTAATAGATAATTGGAATTATGCTTCTGCATGATCCTCATCAAAAATATTTGGTACCTTTTCTGAGTTAAGAACTGTAGGAAAAACAAAACGTAATAGCTAATATGCTCTTCTAGTTAGGGAATAAAGATCTATTCTCATATGTACACTTTAATATGAGGCATTAAGTACCATTTGAGGGACGCCTGGGTGGCTCAGTGGTTGAGCATCTGCCTTTGCTTCAGGGCGTGATCCCGGGATCCTGGGATCGAGTCCCATATGGGGCTCCCTGCAGGGAACCTGCTTCTCCCTCTGCCTGTGTCTCTGCCTCTCTCTCTCTCTCTCTCTCTCTGTGTGTCTCATGAATAAATAAGTAAAATCTTTAAAAAAAAAAAAAAGTACCATTTGAATGGCTTATATTCTAAGCCTGACTGATTATCAGAATCATCTTGGTAGTTTCATAATTTCAAAAACTTGGTCTCTGCCGCCAAAGATTTGTGATTTGTAGAGCTGAGCTGAGTCTTGAACATCTATGTGTGTTTTCTTAAAACACATTTTAAAAGTGTATCCCTATATATCATGCAAAATTTAAAAATTGCTAAAGGTGGGATACCTGGGTGGCTCAGCGGTTGGGCAGATGTGGTTTGGCTCAGGGCATGATCCCAGTCTGGGATCAAGTCCCACGTCGGGCTCCCTACAAGGAGCCTGTTTCTCCCTCTGCCTGTGTCTCTGCCTCTGTCTCTCATGAATAAATAAATATTTTTTTAAAAATTGCTAAAGGGTAATCAGGTGAAAAGTTTTCTCACAGTGAAAAACTTTCTCAGAAAGGTTTTTGTGCTCCTTCACAGAGGTGACCACTTTTAAAAAATTCTTTTTAATCCTTTGGACATAGACTGTGCATGTACAAGCATATATTAACTGTATATCTCTTTTTGAGAAGAGTAGGATTCCATACTTACAGTTCTGTACTGTCTTATTTATTTACTATAACTTGGATATTCTTTTATATCCTCACGTTCTATACCATAATGTTTTACTAGTTCCATTTTGATAGATATTTAGATTGTTTCCAGGCTTGTAGTTATTCAAAGTATGTGTCCTCTAATTTTAGATGATTCTGATTGTAAAATCTTTTAGATGATTTTATTTTTTTTTATTTTTTAATTTTTATTTATTTATGATAGTCACACAGAGAGAGAGGCAGAGACATAGGCAGAGGGAGAAGCAGGCTCCATGCACCAGGAGCCCGATGTGGGATTCGATCCCGGGTCTCCAGGATCACGCCCTGGGCCAAAGGCAGGCGCTAAACCGCTGTGCCACCCAGGGATCCCTTTTAGATGATTTTAATTAGCCATGTTTGGAAACCTCTGAAATGGAGATGAATGATCTAGATAAAAAAATTTGGCCTAATTAGGAGAGGCTTCCTAGAAGAGGTTGGATTTCAATAAGGAAAGAAAAGTGGTAGAACATTTCATGTGTGGAAAACAAGAGTGATCAGTGGTACATATGACCCAGCAATTCCATTCCTGTTGGGCATATACACAACAGAAATGAAAACATGTTCATAAAAAAACTGGTACACAAATGTTCATAGCATTATTCATAATAACCAAAAAGAAGAAATAACCCAAATGTTTATCAACTGATAAATGCTGGGAGGACACCTAGTTGGCTTAGTCCATTAAGCAACTGTCTTAAGCTCAGGTCATGATCTCAAGGTCCTGGGATGAGGCCTGTGTTGGGCTCCACACTCAGTGGGGAGTCTTCTTCTCCCTCTCCCTCTGCTCCTCCCCCTACTTGTGCTCATGTGCCTTCTCTCTCTTTCAAATAAATAAATCCAGTTCCCTGGTGGTCTAGTGGTTAGGATTCGGCGCTCTCAAATAAATAAAATCCTTTAAAAATGTATATCCACACAATATTCCATTATGAATGGAATATTATTCAGCCATAAAAAAGAATGAGATACCAATACATATAACAATACAGATGAACCTTGAAAAGTTGAAAACACTATGGTAAATCAAGGCAGTCATAAAAGGCTTGTATTTATATTAAATGTCCAGAATAGGGGCGCCTGGGTGGCTCAGAGGTCGAACGGCTGCCTTTGGCTCAGGTCATGATCCTGAGGTCCGAGGATCAAATCCCACATCAGGCTCACCCTCACTGTGGGGGGCCTGCTTCGCCCTCTGCCTATGTCTCTGCCTCTCTCTGTGTCTCATGAATAAATAAATAAAATCTTAAAAAAAAATGTCCAGAATAGGTAAATCCATAGAGACAGTAGATAGTTGTTGCCAGGAGATGGGGTAAGGGCTGATGAATGAGAGAGAACTGCTAACCGGTACAAATCTTTTTTGGGGATGATAAAAATGTTCAGGAATTAGCAGTTGCACAACCTTGTGAATACACTTAAAAACATATACTAAAGGAGTGGATTATATGGTACATGAGTTATATCAATTTGTAAAATGATTTATTTCTAAATTAAGCTTTATTTTTTAAATAAAAGTAAATACATGCATATGGTTAATCAAAAAGAAGGGAAAATGGGACACGTAGATGGCTTAGCTGGTTAAGTGTCTGACTCTTGATCTCAATTCAGGTCTTGATCTCTGGGTCGAGTTCAAGCCCTCCGTAAAGCCTACTTTAAAAAAAAAAAAAGGGATCCCTGGGTGGCGCAGCGGTTTGGCGCCTGCCTTTGGCCCAGGGCGTGATCCTGGAGACCCGGGATCGAATCCCACATCGGGCTCCCGGTGCATGGAGCCTGCTTCTCCCTCTGCCTGTGTCTCTGCCTCTCTCTCTCTCTCTGTATCTGTCATAAATAAATAAAATATTAAAAAAATAAAAAAATAAATAAAAATAAAAAGGAGTAGGGGCGGGGAGTTGACAAAAACAGCAGTCCCCTGTTTCACCTGTCTACTCTTCACATTAGCTTCCCAGAATGAAAGCCTTTCATATTTAAAAATTTTAAATTCAATTAGTTAACATATAGTGTATTATTAATTTCAGAGTACAGTTCAGTATTTATCAGTCTTATATAATACCCAGTGCTCATCATATCACGTGCCCTCCTTAATGTCCATCACCCAGTTATCCCAAGCAGTTTCATTTCTGTGAACTATCATATTTATTATCATAATTTGAAATAATACATCCTACTGCTCTTTAGGATTTATCAGCTTTAGACTTTATTAGCTTCCTGTTATGAAAGATGAAGGTTTAACCCTCCATGATTATCTTAGTTGATATTGAAAAGGAAATTTAAAAATTCAACTCCTATTTATGATTTAAAAATAAAACAGGGTTAGTCTGGTGACACACTAGCAGAGGCAGTGGACGGGATTGTTCTCTTGAAGGGGAAGCAAGATAAAAGGGTTAGCCATGGCGTCTCTGATCAGAAAGGTGATCAGCACTGCGAAAGCTCCAGGGGCCATTGGTCCTTACAGTCAAGCTGTGTTATTCGACAAGACCATTTACATTTCGGGACAGCTAGGCATGGACCCTTCAAGTGGACAGCTTGTGCCAGGAGGGGTGGCAGAAGAAGCCAAACAAGCTCTTACAAACATGGGTGAAATTCTGAAAGTTGCAGGCTGTGACTTCACTAATGTGGTAAAAACAACTGTTTTGCTGGCTGACATAAATGACTTCAACACTGTCAATGAAGTCTACAAACAGTATTTCAAGAGTAGTTTTCCTGCAAGACCTGCTTAGCAGGTTGCTGCTTTGCCCAAAGGAGGCCGTGTGGAGATTGAAGCAGTGGCTGTCCTAGGACCTCTCACCACAGCATTGCTATAAGTGGGCTCAGTGTTATTTAGTCTGGAATCGTAACAATGTTTTTAAGTTTACATCTTAATTTTTACCATTGATGTTGGAAAGTGTATGATTGGCTAAAACATTTGAGGTCATTATGGAAATAACTATAAAATAAGGGGAATTAAGCATGAATTGGAGATTAGATGACAACTCCAATTACTGGTGCCATAAATCACACACACACATACTCATGGTACTAGACGTCGGGAAAGAGATGCTCATTACATACGCAAATAAATGAAAGTAGAGGGATCCCTGGGTGGCGCAGCGGTTTGGCGCCTGCCTTTGGCCCAGGGCGCGATCCTGGAGACCCGGGATCGAATCCCACATCGGGCTCCTGGTGCATGGAGCCTGCTTCTCCCTCTGCCTGTGTCTCTGCCTCTCTTTCTCTCTGTGTGACTATCATAAATAAATAAAAATTAGAAAAAAAATTTAAATGAAAGTAGAGGGTAATAAATCATGCAAGAGAGGAATTATCATTCCTAATAAATAATTAAGAGCACACATAATCCAGTTAAATCCTATTAATTTAATGATGTGAAATAATTAGTCCTCACATCAGCTATATAATTCTGCTTTTACTTGAATAAAATTACAGTACCTGAAATTTGAATGGTAGAGATAAAGGAGAATAAAGTGGATCACAATTTTAATAGATAGTATTTTTCTAATGGAAATAAAATAGACATGCAGATTTAAAAAAATAAATAAAATAAAATAAAACGAAGGGGATCCCTGGGTGGCCCAGCAGTTTGGCGCCTGCCTTTGGCCCAGGGCGCGATCCTGGAGTCCCGGGATCGAGTCTCGCGTCGCGCTCCCGGCGTGGAGCCTGCTTCCCCCTCTGCCTGTGTCTCTGCCTCTCTCTCTCTCTGTATATCATAAATAAATAAATAAATAAATAAATAAATAAATAAATAAATAAAGCTTTAAAAAACAAAAATAAAAATAAAACAAACCTTGTTGATTTCAGCTCAGGTCATGATATCAGGGTTGTGCGATAGAACCTTGCCTTGGGCTCTGTGTTGGTGGTCGTGGAGCCTGCTTAAGGTTCTCTCCCTCTCCCTCTCTCCTTCACCCTACCACTCGTGCTCTCTCTCAAAAAAAAAAAAAAAGAAGAAGAAAAATCAGCAACAAGACAAGGATGCCCAGTATTACCGCTGCACTTTAACTTAGCATTGAAGGTCCTAGTCAATGTCATGAAAGGAAGAAAGGAAAGGAGAGAATGTTTATAAGCACTGAAAAAAAAAAAAGATCAAATTGTGATCATTTACAAATTATGTGATTTTCATTGTCTAAAACAGGAATCTTTAAAACTTAAAGCTGAGTGGGAAAAAGAAGCAGATTGAGATTTAAAACCTCATGTATGTGGGGATCCCTGGGTGGCGCAGCGGTTTAGAGCCTGCCTTTGGCCCAGGGCGCGATCCCGGAGACCTAGGATAGAGTCCCACGTCGGGCTCCCACGTCGGGCTCCCACGTCGGGCTCCCGGTGCATGGAGCCTGCTTCTCCCTCTGCCTGTGTCTCTGCCTCTGTCTCTCTCTCTCTCTCTGTGTGACTATCATAAATAAATAAATAAATAAAATTAAAAAAAATAAAACCTCATGTATGTAAATTAAAAGTACATGCACAGAAAATAACACACATTTTGCAAAAACCCAGAATTACATCAAGCAATTTATGATGTTTATGGCTGGGGAGAATAGGGGAAAAAGAAATTTTAAAAAATGAAACAAAAAAAAAATCTTTCAATGGATAAGTAAGGATCATGTGGTTTCCTGGAAAAACAATGTTCTATTTTTGTCGTTAGGGTGATTCATATTCTAAGAAACATATTTATTTATTCTTGTTGATTTCTTTTTTTTTCTTGTTGATTTCTTAAACTTATCAGTGTTTATTATAACAAATTGAACTTTACACACCCTCAAGTTCCTTTTGGTATTCTCACACCTATTCAATAATCATGTGTAATGTACATGCACAATATAGCTGTACACATTAATTTTCTGGGGCTGCCATAACAAAATACCACAACTTTGATAAGTTAAACAACAGAAATTTATTGTTTCTCATTTCTAGTGGCTTAGAAGTCTGAGATGCCAGTAGGTCTCAGTAGGGTTGGATCTCCTGAGGGCTGTGAGGGAGTCTATTTCATGCCTCTCACCCGGTTTCTGATAGTTTGGTGGCAATCTTTGGTGTTCCTTGTCTTGTAGACATATCAGCCTGATCTCTGCCTTCATGTTAACATGGCATCCTCCCTGTATATGTAGATCTTCAAATTTCCCCACTTTATAAAGATACTAGTCATACCAGAGTGGGGCCTGCCCTACTCCACCATGACCTCATCTTAACTAATCACATCTACAAAAACCCGATTTCCAAATAAAATCACATTCCTGGGGACTGGGTGTTAGGACTTCAACATAAAAAAATATTTAAAAGATTTTATTTTTAAGTAATCTCTACACTGAATGTGGGGCTTGAACTCACAACGCCAAGATCAAAAGTCACATGCTTCACAAACTAAGTCAGCCAGGTGCCCTGGGACTTTAATACAAAAATTTTTGAAGGACATGATTGAACCCATAACAATGGTCTTCAGTCTTCCCAATACATATTTTTACTACTTTGGTAGAGATTGATATATATATATGATTTATATATATAAATATATAATATAAATATATAAATATATATAACATATAATATAAATAAATATCAATATATATATGATTTAATGCTCTCTCTATATATATATCACATTCTTATGCTTTTGTTGTTGGTTCTTGAAATTCAGGATTCCTTCTAACTTCAGTAGATTCTCCAGATTTGGTTTTGGAAGCGGAAGCCATGACCTCTCTTAGTTATCTTGTCAGGAAACTGGATTTACATGTCTCAATCCCCTTCTTTCTTATAGTTCCCATCCCCCACTCCTCTTCATTGTAGTTATGCATTTTGGCTTGAATCAGTAGGTAGTGTCTACATTATTAGGACCATGTAAGTATTGTTTCCTACTTAGTGTAATGTGGAATAACTTGGGTTTCTTATTCAAAAACTCTGTATCTTTGAGATATGATTTGCCCAATTCAATGGCTTTTAATATATTCACTGAGTTGTATCTCCATAATCATGATCAATTCTAGAATTTTCATCATTATTCCAAAATGAGACCCTATACTCCTTAGTTGCCACCCTCAATTCTCCTTTCCAATTCTAGACAACCACTCACCAACTTTGTGTCCCTATAGATTTTTGCCTATTCTGGATATTTTGCCTAAATGGAATCATTCCATGTGACTGGCTTTTTAAACTCAGCATACTGTTTTCAAGGTTCATCCAAATTGTAGCATGTATCAGTACTCCATTCCTTTTTATTGCTGAATAATATTCCACTGTGTGGATATACCACACCATATTTATCCATTTATCAGTTGGTGGACATTTGGGTTGTTTTACTTTTGGGTATTCTGAATAATGCAGCTATGAACATAAATGTAAGAAGGTTTTGTGTGGATATTTTCATTTCTCTTACATATACACCTTAGAAGTGGAATTGCTAGGGGACACCTGGGTGACTCAGTGGTTGAGCCTCTGCCTTTGGCTCAGGGCATGATCCCGGGTCTGGGGATCGAGTCCCACATCAGGCTCCCTGCAGGGAGCCTGCTTATCCCTCTGCCTATGTCTCTCTGCCTCTCTCTCTGTATCTCTCATGAATACATAAATCAAATCTTAAAAAAAAAAAGAAGTGGAATTGCTGGGTCACATGATAACTGTTTGAGAAACTGTCAACTCTTTTCCAAATTGGCTGCATTATTTTGCATTTCTACCTGCAGTGTATGAGTTTAATTTCTCCATATGCTTGCCAACACTTGGTATTATCTTTTTTTCCCCACTATAACTATCCTAGTGGGCAAAAAGTAGTATCTCATTGTGGCTTTGATTTGTATTTCTCTGATGGCTAATGATGTAAAGCATCTTTCCTTGTCCTTTTTTTTTTTAAAAGATTTTATTTATTTATTCATGAGAGACACAGAGAGAGGCAGAGACTTAGACAGAAGGAGAAGCAGGCTCCTCACAGGGAGCCCAATATGGGACTCAATCCCTGCACTCGAGATCACACCCTGAGACAAAGGCAGCCGCTCAGAGGCTGAGCCAGCCAGGAGTCCCTCTTTCCTTGTCATTATTGGCCATTTGCATATCTTCTTTTGAGAAATGTCTATTTAGATCCTTTGTCTATTTTCAATTTTTTTATTATAATTGAGTTGGATGAGTTCTTTTTTTTTAATTTATTTTTTATTGGTGTTCAATTTACTAACATACAGAATAACCCCCAGTGCCCATCACCCATTCACTCCCACCCCCCGCCCGGATGAGTTCTTTATATATTCTAGATATAATTACCATGCCAGATATCTGATTTGTAAATATTTTCTTCCATTCTATGAATCATTTGAAACACAAAAGTTTTATTTTTAAAAAACATTAATTAGGGCAGCCCGGGTGGCTCAGTGGTTTAGTGCCGCCTTCAGCCCAGTGTGTGATCCTGGAGACCCGGGATTGAGTGCCATGTCGGGCTCTTTGCATGGAGCCTGCTTCTCCCTATGCCTGTGTCTCTGCCTCTCTCTCTCTGTGTCTCTCATGCATAAATAAATAAAAATCTTTTTAAAAAATTAAGAACTTTATTTATTTAGTTTAGAGAGAGGAGCAGAGGGAGACGGAGAGGGAGAATCTCAAGCAGATTCTGTACTGAGTGCAGAACCTGACTCAGGGCTAGATCTCACAACCCTGAGATCATGACCTGAGCCAAAAATGAGATTCGGAGGCTTAACGGGTGAGCCACTCAGGCACCCTGAAGCACAAAAGTCTTAAATTTTTCTGATGCTCTGTTTACTTTTTTCTTTTGTTGTTTGTGTCTTTGTTATCATATCTAAGAAATCATTGCCTAATCCAAGGTTGTGAAGACATAGTTATGCTTTCTTTTAAAACTTTTATAGTTTTAGCTTTTACATTTAAGTTTTTGATACATATTTATTTAATGCTTGTGTATGGTGAGAGGTAAACATCCAACTTCATTCTTTTGCATGTTGACATCCAGTTGTCCCAGGAGCATTTGTTGAAAAGATTATTCTTTCCCCCATTAAATGGTTTTGACACCTTTGTTGAAAATCAATTGACATAAGTGTGAGGTAACTTCCCTTTCTTATTTAACTTTTTGTTTTTCCTTAAGTTAATGATTGCCTCTTTTTTATTTTGTATAATTTTCTATGTATCTAGCTAGAATTTTTTCCGTATTTCATCAGAACTGTAAAAATACGTGTTCCTATTACTTTTCAAATATTTAAACATGTTAGATACTTTATCTGCTTTTTTCTCTGGAGTCTTTCCTGAAGCTTTTTCTAACCTCTTATTTCAGTCAGGACACATTGTTTCTGGGTCTATGGCACAGCTATCATTCCAAGGATTTTCTTTCCCCAGTTATGTGTGTGGATCCACCACTCCATTCCTTATTATCTATTGCTTTTCTCTTTCCTCTTTGCCAGAGTGTATCTTGTAGAGGCCTACTTGAAAAGAGAGGTAAGAATTTTGATGCTGAAAGAAGTCTATATTCTAACTTTTGATACATATTGATCTTCTTAAAAAAGATTTTATTTATTTATTTGATAGAGAGAGACAGAGACAGAGACAGAGACAGAGACAGAGGCAGAGGGCACAGTGGAGGGAATGGCAGAGGGACAGAGAGAAGCAGGTTCTCCACTGAACAGGGAGCCCAATTCCAGGCTTGATCCCGGGACCCTGGGACCATGACCTGAGCTGAAGGCAGACGCTTAACCAACTGAGCCACCCAGGTGCCCTGATCTTTTTAAAAATATTGATCTTATATTGATAGTTTGGTTAATATGGAATTCTAGATTAATGATCATTTTTCTTCAGAATTTTAAAGGCACTACCACATTGTCTTCTATCTTCTAATACTGTATTGAGATGCCATTCTGATTCCTGTCCTTTTTTCCCCTCTCTTTGAATTCTTTTAGGATCTTCTCTTTTTCCATAATATTCTGACTTCACAAAAATGTGTCTTGATGTGCTTCTTTTTTCTTTCATTGTGTGGGGGCACATAGCACATTATTTAATCCAGAAGGATTTGTTCAATTCAGGAAATTTTTCTTGTATTTCTTTAATAATCTCTCTCTACCTCATATCCTGTTTTCTCTTTCTAGAACTCCTATCAGTAGAGATTGGACCATTTGGCTTGATTTTCTAACTTTCTTTCTTATTTTGTATCTCTGTCTCTGTTGGCTCTTGCTCTTGCAACCTTGTTCCTTATTTGTTTGTGATTTTTTTTTTTTACCACAATTTATATTTCTTGGAACTATATCTGTGGAGATCCCCCAGGGCCTAGCTTGAAGATGAGCTCATCCAGAGAGGATTGCATTGGTTCTGCCTAGTGCTTGGTGGCACTATTAACCTAAAACCACTTTAAATTCTTGCCATTTTGTTTTTAGGATCAACAAAAAATTGAGGTAGAAAACCCATAGCTTGTGGTTGTAAATTCTCTGCTAGTATTTAAAAGAAAAAAATGAAAGATCTCCACTAGGAACCTAGGTTCCAGACAAGCAATTTTCAGTGACGTCCCCTAGGGCAGTGGGGGTGTTAGTATATTTTAAATCCACTCTTACATGACAATATAGGGGTTCTGACTTTATGGTGGGGAACTTCAGTTAGATTTCCAACACTAGAAAAGCCTTGAACTCTGTTTTGTATACCATGCTGGCATCAGTGAGGCCATCATCATGCCTAAATTCAACTTTTTAGCAAACGCCCTCGATGCAAAACAGGCTTCAGTGCTCAGCTTACCTCTCTGAGATCAGCTTTGACTTAGTTTTTGGCCTTCACAGTCTTTATTTTCTTGTTTGCTCATAAATTCATTTTAAAAATAATCTTAAAAAAAAAAACTTTTTAAAAAGATTATTTATTTATTTATTCATGAGAGACACACACAGAGAGAGGCAGAGACACAGCCAGAGGGAGAAGCAGGCTCCATGCAGGAGCCCGACATGGGACTCGATCCTGGTCTCCAGGATCACGCCCCGGGCTGAAGGCGGCGCTAAACCGCGGAGCCACCGACCCGGGCTGCCCAAAAATAATCTTTGGGGCAAAGTCTAGAATAGCTAAAACAATTTTGAAAAAGAGCAATGAAATGGGAGAAATAATTCTATATGACGTTAAGGCTTACTATGTAGCTACAGTAATTAAGACAGTGTGTTATCAGCTTAAGGAAAGACACAGATCAGTGGAACTGAATAGAGAACCTGGAAATAGACCTGAACAAATAGGCCAAACTGACTTTTTAAAGGGAAATAATAATATCTTTTCATTTTTTTATTTTTTCAAGTTTTTGTTTATTTAAAAAAATTTAAAAGATTTTATTAATTTATTTGAGAGAGAGAGAGAGAGAGAGAGAGAATGAGTGGGGGAGGGGCAGAGGGAGATGAAGAGAGAGATAGAGAAGCGGACTCCCTGCTGAGCAGGGAGTCCAATGCAGGGCTCAATTCCAGGATCCCGAGATCATGACTTGAGCTGAAGGCAGACACTTAACAAATTGAAACACCCAGGCGCCCTTCAAGTTTTTATTTAAAAATGTTTAATTTATTTATTCATGAGAGACACAGAGAGAGAGCGAGAGAGGCAGAGACATACACTGAGGGAGAAGTAGGCTTCCTGCAAAGAGCCTGATGTGGCACTCAATCCCAGATCCTGGGATCACGCCCTGGGCCAAAGGCAGCCACTCAACTGCTGAGCCACCTAGGCGTCCCTCAAGTTTTTATTTAAATTTGAGTTAGTTAACATAGCGTAGTATTGGTTTCACGAGTAGAATTTCATGATTCATCAGTTACATATAACATTCAATGCTCATCACAAGTGCCCTCTTTTTTTTTTTTTTTTAAGATTTTATTTATTTATTAGAGAAAGAGAGGGAGAGAGAGCATGAGCCAGGATTAGGGGATAGAGGGAGAAGGAGAAGCAGACTCCCCGCTGAGCAGGAAACCTGATGTGGGGCTTAATCCTAGGACCCTGAGATCATGACCTGAGCTGAAAGCAGCTGCTTAACCAACTGAGCCAGGTAGGTACCCCAACAAGTGTCCTCCTTAATGTCCATCACCCATTTAGCCTATTCCCCTACCCACCACCACCCCTCCAGCAACCCTGTTTGTTCTCTATAGTGAAGATTCTCTTATGTTTTACCTTGCTCTCTGTTTTTATCTTATTTTATTTTTTCCTTCCCTTTTATGTTCAACTGTTTTTTTTCTTAAATTCCACATATGAGTCAAATCAAATGGTATTTGTCTCTCTCTGATTTATTCACTTAGATAATACCCTCTAGTTCCATCCACATTGTTGCAAATGGCAAGATTTCATTCTTTTTGATGTCTGGACATTTTGGCTCTTTTCATCATTTGGCTATTGTGGACATTGCTGCTATACACAATGGAGTGCATGTGCATCTTTGAATCAATATTTTTATATATTTTGGATAAATACCTAGTAGTGCAATTGCTGGGTCATAGGGTAGTTTTATTTTTAACTTTTTGAGGAAACTCCGTATTGTTTTCCAGAGTGGTGGCACCAGTTTGCATTCCGACCTTTTTCCCCATCTTCCCCAACATCTGTTATTTCCTGAGTGGTTAATTGTAGCCATTCTGACAGGTGTTAGGTGGTATCTCATTGTGGTTTTGATTTGTATTTTCCTGATGATTAGTGATGTTGAGCATTTTTTCATGTGTCTGTTAGCCCTTTTCATGGGTCTTCTGCCATTTCTTAACTGGATTATTTATTTTTGTAGTGTCGAATTTGACAAGTTCTTTATAGATTTTTTTATTTTTTAAATAAAAATAAAAAAAAATTTTAATACTAATCCTTTATCTAATATGTCATTTGTAAATATCTTCTCCCATTCAGTATGTTGTTTTTAGTTTTATTGATTGTTTCCATTGCTGTGCAGGAGCTTTTTATCTTGATGAAGTCCCAATAGTTCATTTTTGCTTTTGTTTCCCTTGCCTCCAGAGACGTGTCTAGTAAGAAGTTTGCTGCAGCTGAGGTCAAAGAGGTTGCTGCGTGTGTTCTCCTCTAGGATCTTGATGGTTTCCTGTCTCACATTTAGGACTTCCATCCATTTTTAATTTATTTTTGTGTATGGTGTAAGAAAGTGGCCCAGTTTCATTCTTCTGCATGCGGCTCTCTAGGTTTCTCAACACCATTTGTTTTTTTTTTTTTTTTAATTTTTTTTAAATTTATTTATTTATTTTTAATTTTTATTTATTTATGATAGTCACAGAGAGAGAGAGAAGCAGAGACACAGGCAGGGGGAGAAGCAGGCTCCATGCACCGGGAGCCCGACGTGGGATTCGATCCCGGGTCTCCAGGATCGCGCCCTGGGCCAAAGGCAGGTGCCAAACCGCTGCGCCACCCAGGGATCCCTCAACACCATTTGTTGAAGAGACTGTCTCCTTCCATTGGATATTCCTTCCTACTTTGTTGGAGATTAGTTGGCAATAGAGTTGAGATCCATTTCTGGGTTCTCTATTCTGTTCTATTGATCTATGTGTCTGTTTTTGTGCCAGTACCATACTGTCTTGAGGATTACAGCTTTGTAATACAGCTTGAAGTCTGGAATTGTGATGCTTTCTGCTTTTCTTTTCTTTTTGAATATTACTTTGGCTATTCAGGGTCTTTTCTGGTTCCATACAAATTTTAGAATTGTTTGTTCTAATTCTGTGAAAAATGCTGATGTTATTTTGATAGGGGGTGCATTGAACGTGCAGATTGCTTTGGGTAGTGCAGACATTTTAACAATATTTGCTCTAACCCATGTGCACAGAATGTTTCCCCATTTCTTTGTGTCTTCAATTTCTTTCATTAGCTTTCTATAGTTTTCAGAGTACAGATCTTTCATCTCTTTGGTTAGATTTATTCCTAAGTATCTTCCAGTTTTTGGTGCAATTGTAAATGGGATCAATTCCCTGATTTTTCTTTCTGCTGCTTTGTTATTGGTGTATAGAAATGCAACAGATTTCTGTATGTTGATTTTATATCCTGCAACTTTGCTGAATTCGTGTATCAGTTCTAGCAATTTTTTGGTGGAGTCTTTCAGGTTCCCTACATAGAGTATCATGTCATTTGCAAATAGTGAAAGTTTGAATTCTTCCTTGCTGATTTGGATGCTTTTTATTTCTTTCATTGTCTGATTGCTGAGGCTAGGACTTCCAGTATGATGTTGAACAACAGTGGTGAGAGTAGAAATCCCTGTCTTGTTCCTGACCTTAGAGGAAAAGCTCTCAGTTTTTCCCCAATGATGATGATATTAAGTATGGGTCTTTCATATATGGCCTTTATGATGTGGAGGTATGTTCCTTCTATCCCTAGTTTCTTTCTTTCTTTTTTTTTTTTTTAAGAGTTTATTCATTCATTCATGAGAGACACACAGAGAGAGGCAGAGACATAGGCAGAGGGAGAAGCAGGCTCCATGCAGGAAGGCCGATTTGGGACTTGATCCCAGGACTCCAGGATCATGCCCTGAGCTAAAGGCAGATGCTCAAGCAACCACTGAGCCATCCAGGTATCCTGATTCGTAGTTTCTTGGGGGGTTTTATCAAGGAAGGATGCTGTATTCTGTTAAATGCTTTTTCTGCGTCCATTGAGAGCATCCTATGGTTCTTATTCTTTCTTTTATTAATGTGGTATATCATGTTGATTGATTTGCCGTTATTGAACTACTATTGAACTGCCGTCGAGGAATAAATCCCACTTGACAGTGGTGAATAATTCTTTTAATGTACTGTTGGATTCAATTTGCTAGTGTCTTGTTGAAAATTTTTGCATCTGTGTTCATCACAGTTATTGGTCTGTAACTCTCCTTTTTAGTGGGTCTTTGGTTTTAGAATCAAGGTAATGCTGGCCTCATAGAATGAATTTGGAAGTTTTCTTTTCTTTTTTTTTTTAATTTATGATAGTCATACAGAGAGAGAGAGGCAGAGACATAGGCAGACGGAGAAGCACCGGTAGCCTGACGTGGGATTCGATCCCGAGTCTCCAGGATCGCGCCGTGGGCCAAAGGCAGGCGCCAAACCGCTGCGCCACCCAGGAATCCCGGAAGTTTTCTTTTCATTTCTGTTTTCCATTTCTGTTTTTTTTCATTCTTCTGTTTCACAAGCATAGACATTAACTCTTCTTTTACTTTCTTTAAAGATTTTATTTATTTATTCATGAGAGAGAGAGAGAGAGAGGGAGAGAGAGAGAGAGAGAGGCAGAGACACAGGCAGAGGGAGAAGCAGGCTCCATGCAGGGAGCCCGATGTGGGACTTGATCCGGGGACTCCAGGATCGCGCCCTGAGCCAAAGGCAGGCGCTTAACCGCTGAGCCACCTGGGCGTCCCTCTTGGGAGATTTTTGATCAATGTTAAAATTTCTTTGCTGGTTATTGGTCTATTGAATTTTTCTTTCTGCTTCAGTTTTGGTAGTTTACATGTTTCTAGGGATTTATCCATTTCTTCCAGGTTGCCCAACTTGTTGGCATATAATTGCTCATAATATTCTCTTATAATTGTTTGTATTTTTTCAGTGTTTGTTGTGATCTCTCCTCTTTCATTCATGATTTTATTTATTTTGAGTACTTTCTCTTTTCTTTTGATAAGTCTGGCTAGGGGTTTATCAATTTTGTTAAATCTTTTAAAGAACCAGCTCCTAGTTTCATTGATCTGTTTTACTGTTTTTTTTTTATTCCTATATCACTTATTTCTGCTCTAATCTTTATTATTTCCCTTCTGCTGGCTTTATTTATTTATTTTTATTTTTTATTTAAAATTTTTTATTTTAAATATTTTATTTATTTATTCATGAGAGACACAGAGAAAGAGGCAGAGACATGGGCAGAGGGAGAAGCAGGCTCCATGCAGGGAACCTGACGTGAGACTCAAGCCCAGGGTCTCCAGGATCAGGCCCTGGGCTGAAGGCAGTGCTAAACCGCTGAGCCACCCAGGCTGCCCTCCTTCTGCTGGCTTTAGGCTTTATTTGCTGTTCTTTTTCCTATTCCTTTAGGTGTGTGGTTAGGTTGTGTTACCAAACTGGTTTTTGACAAAGGTGCAAAAGCAATTCAACAGAGGAAGGTTTGCTTTCTCAACAAATGGTCCTGGAGCAATTGGCAATAAAATGAACTCTGACCTAAACTTTACACCTTATACAACAATGAACTCAAAATAGATCAGAGACTTACATGTGAAACATAAAAATATACAACTTTTAGAAAATAAAATAAAATAAATCATCAGAGTCTAGGGCTAGGCAAGGGTTCTTAGACTTCATGCTGAAAGTATAATCCATAGAAGGACAAGTCGATAAATTGGATTTTAACAGAACTGAAAACCTTTGCTCTTTGAAAGATTCCTTTAAAAAGAAATGACAGACCAGGAGAAACCATTTATCAGACAGAGTACTTTACCTAGAATATTTAAATAATCCCCAAAACTCAATAGTAAAACAAACAAACAAACAAAAACAAAACAAAACAAAACAAAAAAACCAACCCAATTAGAAAATGGGCAAAAGACATGGGCAGACCCTTCACCAAAGAGGATATATAGATGGTAAAAACAACAACAACAACAACAACAACAACAACAAAAAACCACACACACATTAAAACATGTGCAACATCATCAGCCATCAGAAAACTGAGAATTAAAACTACAATGATATATTGCTACAGACCTATCAAATGGCTAGAATAAAAAAAAAATCGGTGACAACACCAAATGCTGGTGAAGATGTGGAGAAACTGGATTCTGCATACATTGCTGGTGGGAATTTAAGCGGTAAAGTGACTTGAAAGCAATTTGGCAGTTTCTTCTAAAACTAAACAGGCAATTACCTTCCTACCCAGTAATTGCACTCTTGGGCTTTTACCCCAGGGAAATAAAAATTCATGTCCATGTAAACCTGTACCCGACTGCTCATAACATCCCCAACCTGAAATCAGCCCAAATATCCTTTAATCAGATAGATGGATAAACAAATTATGGCATATCCATTCCACAGAATACTACTCAGCAATGAAAACTATTGATACACGCAAGTTGGTTGGATTTCAAGGACGTTATGGAGGAAAGGCTGCTTTTTCAACAAATGGTCCTGGAGCAATTGGACATCCATAAGCCAAAATAGGGGGAAAAAAGCCAATCTTAAAAAGTTTCGCACTGTATGATTCCATTTATCTGTTTATTTTAAGATTTTATTTATTTATTCATGAAAGACACACAGAGAGAGGCAGAGACATAGGCAGAGGGAGAAGAAGGCCCCTTGTGGGGAGCCCAATGTGGGACTCAATCCCAGGGCTCTGGGGGTCATACTCTGAGCTGAAGGCTGATGCTCAACCACTGAGCCACCCAGGCATCCCTGTATGATTCCATTTATATAACATTATTGAAATAAAGTTATAAAGATGGAGAACAAATTAGTGGCTGACAAGGGTTAGGGATTGGGGTGGTTTTGGCTATAAAAGGATAGCACAAGGGAACCTTGTAGTAATGTCCTAGTTCTATAGGGTGATTGTGGTCGTGGTTACAGGATTCTACACACATATTGCATAAAACCACACACACACATGAATGCACGTAAAACTGGTGAAACATGAATAAACTCTGTGGATTGTACCAACGTTAATTTCCTGATTTTAATATTGTACTGTTTCCATGGTAGGAAACTAGTGGAAGAGAGACAGGGAAACCTCTCTGTACCTTTTTTGGCCCACCTCATGTGAATCTATAATTACTTTTATTTCAAGTTTAAAAACATCTTAATTTTTACAAAAGTCACTGATTTTAAGGTTTTTTTTTTTTTTTTTTTCTGGCGAGATTTGGTAGTGTTTAAGGGTTTAAACAGGGTTGTGACATTTGGATAGATCTTTCTGGTAGTTTCTTAGAGGATGGATGTGAGGGATGGTAAAACTAGAAGCAAAAAGATATATTTCATTGATTCTAGGAGGCATTTAAAAAATCATTTTAACATTTAAATTGGGATGTTTCACTATAACTATTAGTCAGACAGTAGTCAAACTATATTTGTCATACCCACTCAGAAGAATCAAAACTTGCCAAATGGTTGTCTAAGGCTTAGAAGAAGAAGATTCCAGAGACAGAAGAGGAACACTCTTTTAAGAAATGCTGCATCACCAACGCCTTTGATGGCATGCACAGAGGACTACATTGTGAAAAATCATGGACATCTAAGACTGAGTAAAAAAAAAAAAAAAAAATCCTAAGACTCAGGCTCTGAATATGAAGTTTTGAAAATACCATTACCATGTTACCCTTTAAAAGATTTCCTTTTTATGTACGCACAAGAGTGAAGAATTATAAAAATCTGTATCTATATAAATCTACACTTTCAATAAATGTAAAATAAAAATCCAAAGAGACAAGAAAGCATGGTGTCAGTTTATTTGCCACCTTTTTTTCCTTAGCAGGAGCTAACGTAATGGTTAAGTTTTACAACTGATGGTGTCCAGGCAAGGGATGATATAGTCTAAAGTGAGAGTAGGACAGTGATACCAGGAGAGCAAATCCTTGAAAAACTAAGAAGGAAAAATCGGCTCGACTTGGTGAATTATCAGAGGAGGCGTAGAGATGAACGGGTAAGGAAATCTGGAATGATTTCCAGGTCTTTGGTTTGGGTAGCTGAGTCGTTGCGGTGACCTCGTGGGGGGAAGAGGAGGCGCGGGCTTGCAGGGGGAGTTCGATTTAGAATACACTGCGTGAGGAGCCGGCTGTGTCGAAGGAAAAGGACGAATGAAGCCTTCGTGGATTGCTCTGGAGGGACCGAACCCAGCGCCCGGTACTGGGTCGCGAGAGCCAGTGGCTCTGCCAGGATGGATTCTGCACCCCCGAGCTGTTTGTGAGAAGCGGGAAGGCAGGACGGGCCGCCAGCCGGGTCTGCGCGCGGGGCTGTGGGCAGACCGCGGGACCCGCTCTCCACCTAGCACTTCGGGGTCTGCGCGAAGATGAGCTGGGGCCGGCCCCGGCTGTGATTGGCCGGAGCTGCGGGCGCCGGGGGCGGTGGGCGGGCCTGGGCTTCAGGACCTGCTCAGTGATTGGCTGGCAGGTACCCAGAGCCCTAAATCAAACTGTTGGCACCGCCCCTCCAGGAGGCTGGCGCCTGTTTCCAGCCAGCCCCGCCGCCTAGTTAGACTGGAAGCCAAGCCAACTATAGTTGTGGTCACGGAACGATCCCCCCCGTAAACCGCTGCTTTCGGGGGTCGGCTGTGGGAGGAGAGCGGGGATTGGCCAACTTGCAGGGGCCGGGCGGGCGCGGCCTCGGTCGGACTGGGCTTCTGGACGCGCACCTGTCCTGTGCGTCGATTGGGCGGCGGGATCGTCCACGTTACCGGGGGGCGTGGCCGACGCTGATAAAGAGCGGGACCCGCGCGGCAGCTGCGCTCCCTTGCACCGCGGCTAGAGCTCCGGGTGGTCCGCTGGGCGCGGGACTCGGCGGCTCCGCGGGCTTCAGCCGCAGCGTTTTCCCGGCCAGGCATCTGGCCGCAGCCTCAGGACACAAGATGGACCCGTCCTCTGTCACAGAAATGTGAGTGGACTCGGGTGCGGGGGGCTCGGCGCCTCCTCGCCAGCTCCCGCCCCTGGCGCCGGCCGCTGCGGGACGGAAAATGGCGCATTGCAGCAGCTGCGGCCATGCGGGAGCCACCGCCGCGCGCCGCCCCCAGACCGCGCCGCCCCTGGGCAGCGGGGGCAGCGCCCCGTTCCTGCCGCAGCCACGGCCGGCACCCCACGGGCGGGGCGGGGCGGGGCGGGGGCGCGGGGGTCCCACCTTCGTGCCACGCTCTCCTCTCGCCCGCGGGGCGTCCCGTTCGGGTCTGGGTAGCACCGAAGCCCGGGGCAGGGCGAGGTATGGGGGGAGGGGGGGTTCGAGACCCTTTCTTGTTGTCTGATCGAATCTGTAGGGCCTCTGGGAGCTGTAGTGGGTGCGCATACCACTTAGTAACTTGAGCTGCGCTGCCCTCTCCGGATTTGTGTGTGCCCCTCGCCCCAACGGTGCCGCGTTCCCTACTCCCCCACCCCTCTCGGCGGTGAGCAAAGATCCAGGAACTTAGCTGACAGCCCTTTGGCGCCAGGTGAGCAGCTCTGAGAGACTCCAGGGCAGTGGCATGTGATCCCAAGCAGCCATTCATCTCCAGGCCACCTGTATAGGAGGTGTTTTCCCTGTCATCGGGTCTTAGCCAAGTACCTGGAAGAGAAATCGAACTGAGGAACTCTGCCTTCCCCCAACAATTCAGTTTTAGTTTTCAACACAACCCGCATCCGGAGATCCTGAGGGGAGAACGGTGGCCGGACAAAGGAAGGATTTCCCTGTCAGGACCACCAAATATTTAATAGAGAGTTTTCTTTCTTCTTACTGCCTGGAGTCCTGTCTTGGTTCTAGAAATATTTGTGTTGCTTCTCATAGTGACAAAAAAGGGGGAAGATTTACTTATGTGACACATGGGTTATGATTACCCCTGGATATTTTATTGCTGAGTGTTCCCAACTCCCAACAAATAATAAGTGAAATGGTCCCTTCGAATGCTTTATAACCATTTCACTTTTTCTCTATTTGGTTTCTACAGTTTTAACTGTATGTGATAGTCTATGCATTTTGGCCAAGCCCTAAGATTCCATTCCCCTGCCACACACATTTTGGGGAAGAGGGGGACAGACAGGTTCCCAACAGCAGGGAGCTGGCATGTGGGATGAACTGAAGGAAATGGAGAAAGCATGGTGACTAGCAGGGCATCACGAGATCTCTGACCTTAATCTTGTCATTGGGGCCACCATCTTGGACTGCTTCCAAGACCAAATACTGGCTGCTACCTACTCACTGACGTTTCCACCTTCAGAGAACTACATTGCTTAGTGCAGTGGTAACACAAGAGTCTTGTGGCTTCCATGGCTCTGTATCTTTCTTTCCTTTGCTTCCTCCAGTGCTTTAGAAGGAAATAAGAAAGTGATTTTTTGAATGAGGGTGGGTTGGTTATAATCTGCTAGGAAAGCCTCTTTGAGGAGTTATTCCCCATAATTTTTATTATTAGTATTATTTTATTTAAAGATTTTTATTTATTTATTCACAAGACACACACACACACACACACACACACACACACACAGAGGCAGAGACACAGGCAGAGGGAGAAGCAGGCTCCATGCAGGGAGCCTGACGTGAGACTCAATCCCAGGTCTCCAGGATCAGGCCCTGGGCCGAAGGTGGTACTAAACCACTGAGCCACCTGGGCTGCCCATTCCCTATCATTTTAGACCAAAAGAAATTCACTTAGGGAGGGAGAATTTTCTGGGTATTACTTCTATTGTGAGTAGTCAAGGCATTTCCTTTTTGGTGACTTGTGATTAATTCCTAATGCATTTACTCTTGGACTGCTCCTATGAGGTATGTTTTGTAAGATTTTGCTTCTATTTGAAGAGTTCTTACTGTAACTTCTATTCTCCATTAAGTTTGAGAGATCTTCCTCTGTCGGTAGGTTCTTTCTTGGTAGAGAAAAATCTCATGCCTTAGGTTAGACTTCTGGGAATTCTTTAAGAGATGAATTTAGCCTCCGTGTGTTGGGACACGGAAAGGAGTTTATCTTGAAGACCCCATACTAGATTAATGCCATCTAAGTGTAAGGGAAAGAAAGAACAGAGGTGCCTGGGTGGTTCAGTGGTTGAGCGGCTGCCTTCGGCTCAGGTTGTGATCCCGGGGTCCTGGAATCGAGTCCCACATCAGGCACCGCACAGGGAGCCTGCTTTTCCCTCTGCCCATGTCTCTGCCTCTCTCTCTGTGTCTCTGTATCTTGAATAAATAAATAAAATCTTAAAAAAAAAGAAAAAAGAACAATCTCTGTGTGTAGTAGTGTAAACCAAGATTTCTCTCTGGGATATAAAGAACTAGGGGAGCCTCCTGAGACTTGATACCAAATCTAGAAAAGGAAAGGACAGGATGTCTATGATGCTGTACATTGAGGACCATTATCTATATTCTTGCATCCTGTCTATGCTCTTGGAACAGTTTCATAACTAACACAATTACTTTAGGCCCCAATTCTATCTAAGTGAAACACTCTTCTCTGCCAAAAACAAAGCAAGCAAATAGTTCTGTCTCTACTCTACCTTTAGAAGCCTTGCCTTTGGTGATTCTCCAAGTTGTTCTTACAGTAGCCCCAATATACTAATCACTGTGGGAAACAACTAATAACCGGTTTCCTTTAAACAGAGTCTGTCAACTTGCTTGTCTTTAGGCTTGCATAAAAGAGATGTTCTGTCTGTAGGCTTTAGTCTTTTGTATGGATTTCTCCTAATCTGGATAGGAGTTTTCCAGTTTGACTTCATGTGAAAGGCTTCTTTTTCAGAGTCAGGAAAGTGCCATTTAGTTCAAGGCTGGCATATTTGTCCCTGTAGCCATTGTGCCAGAGGATGTTTGAATTTGGTCAAAGGATAGCTCCAAACAGGATCTCATGAAGCCACCCAGGATGTTCCTGAACCCCATCTAAATGTTATTACAAGATCTTTCACCTTTTGCTTCTTCGTCTATGCTGCATCTCCCTACTTGGTGTCACCAAGAAGTTAGAATCCCTTCTAGTTGCATATAGCCTAATTACCATTACATTTGTGATACGGGGCGAGAATGCATGTGGTTCCTTTCTTGTCTTAGTTACTTTGTGTACTTGGTCCACTTCTCTCCACAGGTCTGCCCCAGCTCAGCCACCCACTGAAGGGGCAGAAGGGACTGCCCCTGGAGGTGGTCCCCCTGGCCCTCCTCCTAATACAACCAGTAACAGACGACTACAGCAAACCCAGGCACAAGTGGAGGAAGTAAGTGGAGAACTTTTTCTCTGAGTTTCCAGATAGTAGAAGTTTAGAAACTTATTTATTTATTTATTTAATAAATACAGGGGGAAATCTCTGAGAAGCAAGGTGTCCCTGAGTTACACAGGGCCAGACTTGAGATTCCGTTGTATTTACCCCTGTCTCGAGCCAGGAAGCTTACTAGCTTTGTTTCTGCATCCCTCACCCCCAGGTGGTGGACATCATGCGTGTCAATGTGGACAAGGTCCTGAAGAGGGATGAGATACTGTCACAGCTAGATGACCGAGCGGATGCCTTGCAGGTGGGAGCATCACAATTTGAGAGTAGTGCTGCCAAGCTAAAGAGGAAGTATTGGTGGAAAAACTGCAAGGTGAGTTCTCTTGTCCTCTCTGGCTTCCTTTCTTGGGCCTAAAGAAGGCAAGAAAATCCTCAAGTTCTACCTTCCTAACCCAAGGTGGCACAGGATCTCAGGCCCTGCAGAACCCTGGAGAGGAAATCTGAGTCTTCTTGACATGCATTACCCGGAATTGCCCACCAGGGTAGGCTAGAGTATTCAGAACCACTAACTGGGTGCCAGCCATACCCTGAACAGTGGTCATTTAGGCTGCTTTTTCCCAAAGACCATGGGAAGATCTCGCATAGCCCTTCCCCACACACAGCCAACATGGACACAATGGCTAGGGTAGGGAGGTATCTATTTAAATACCTGCAGCTTTTAGGAATGAGCTGAATGCTTCGCGAAGAAAAATGAAGCAACTGACTAAAGATCCCAAGTCTGCATCTCTGCTGACATTCCTTTCAGAGCCTTCAGGCAATAGGAGAGAAGCAAAATGGAGCAAGCTGCAGATGCTGTCATGTTTTTGGGAAGCCTCAGCTCTGGTGCAAGGGTGGCTGTTCCATGGGGAACAGGAGGGTTGAGCCCTCCCCAAGAGACCTGCATGTATCCTGGGTGATTTGTGGCTTCTTCCACTGTCCCAAGGACAGAGGAGGTTCTTTTACCACACCCCTAGTGGGAACATCTCTCTCCTCTTCCCCGAATCCAAGGGCCCATTTTTTGGTCAATGTTTCCTCAGATGATGATCATGCTGGGAGCTATCTGTGCCATCATCGTGGTAGTCATTGTAAGTAAGTATCGCTGAGGTTGCTGGTGGGGTGAACAGGTGGGAAGGTCCTGGAGTCTTCTCCCAGCCCTGCCTGCCTGCCTGCCTGCCTGGGGAGTGGGGCTGCTCTGACTGAGGTATGGAGATCGCTGCTGTGGAACCATCACCTGGTTCGGGAGGGAGGACGGGCAAAGACAGGGGACTTCTTTGATGGACGAGCCTGCTCCCCTGCAAGATGCCATGGGAAGATGGCCCCTCCTGTTCTGAGGAAGCGGGGCTGTGCTGTTTGTCACTGGCTTGGGTCAGAGGGAGACCACGGGGATGGGACACCTGCAACGGAAAGGCCCAGATGTCTAGTAACTTGATGTAATTTGCCGTCTTGTTCTCTCCTGTCTCTTTCTCTTCTCCATCTGGGACTTCCTGATTCCTGTGTCCAGTCTACTTTTTTACTTGAGAATGTGCCACCCCCTTCCCTGTTCTCCATCGCCATCCAGACTTACGTCCATCTCCTTCTGTTTGCTCTCTCAACAAACGTCCCCATATACCTTCCTCCACCCTGTCCTGGCTTCTCCATTGCCCAGTCTTCCTTTTCTGTTGCTTTCATTTGCACTGTGTCCCTCAATGCTAGAGTTGCTGCTCGTGGCACAGTCTTGAAGTAACTTCCCAAAGAGCATTAGCTGGTACCTCCCTACCCCCTTCTTATATGCTTTTAAGTTCCCCAGGGCCAAAAAGAGCTGGAGGCCAAGAGAAGAGGAGGGGGTATAGCGGGGGTGACATGCCCAAGAAGGTGCCAAGATCGGGGGAGAACAAGGGTGTTGATGCCCATGGTGTCACCAGGAAAGGCCAGGGCACTGGCAGGAGGTGGCTAGGGACAGCTGGAACAGCAGCCCAGGGCTGCCCTGGTCACTTGGGGCTCTTCTCCTAGGCCAGGCTGGAAGAGGATCCTGGAGTGGGCTCAAAGTCCAACTTGGTTCTGGGCATTGCCCTTTAAGAAAGTTAAACCTGTTTTTGCAGTTATTTCTAATCTGTTAGTCCAAGAATTTCTATGTCTGTTGGGGATCTTACAGCCTTTTGCTTTGTTTTCTGGAGACCTATAGAACACGTTAATTGCAAAAGTACTGGCTTCATTCCCATCCTGGAAGCAGCCCCATAATCTCATAACTACAAGGGGCTGTCTCTCGTCTACATTTTCTGTGGCATTCTGTATTGTTCAGGAGAGCATTAGATAATTTCAAATGGCCATAACTGGGGGCTCTCAGTTAGTTTTAGTTGTTGGCATAGATAGAGAACGAACGTTAACTATAGACAGACAACGAGTCAAGGGCCTAATTTGAAAAAACAAGGTTGGAGGAAGCCACTTCTTGCCAGCTCATTGGGGACGGTCCTGCTCCTCCCTTCCCGTTGATAAAGTGTGAGGTGTTAGAATTGAGGATCCTTGGGCTCTCAGGGATTCCTCTCCTCTATACTGTTCCCATGTACTCACCAAAGACAGGGTTGAGGCAGGAGGTCCTTCCTGAGGCTGGCCGAATCTGAGTATTCAGAGAAGTCTAGGATCCCTGCCACCCTGGTCTTGGCAGGGAGGCGGGATGGTCTGTGGACAGGTGTGTTTGTGCACTGCTGTGCTGTCATGGGGCATCTAGAGCCACCTGTCTATTCTTCCTGCATTGTGTTCCCCTTCTAAACCACCACATTCTGATTTCCACTTTGCCTCCTTGCCTTTCCTCTCTGCATGGTTTGTGGGGGCAGACAGTGGGACCTGAGGATGGGAGACACAGCTGGGCTTCAGGATAGGTTGTGGAGTGGGAGAGACCCAAATTTGAGGGGAGGAAGGTGGCTGGGAGCAGGAAGGGGGAACATCCATCACCCCTTAGTCCTCTTGTCTTCTAGCCCACAAGCAAAAAGAGGCTGAGGCCAGGCCAGGCTGGGTCTGGATGTTCACTTTCCATGCAGCAGCATTTCATTGCGCAGAACCATGCTTCCTCTCCCTTCGCCCCTGCTTCCCACATTCCCTTCGTCCTGCCCCAGGGCAGGGCCGAAGAGCTGGAAGAAAGCAGTCAGTATACCCTCCCAACGGCCCCCCTCGAAGGTCTCCACTCTCCTCTGGGCTCCTCCTTGCCTAATGCAGGGGGGTCACCGCTGGAGAAGAACCACCACTGTCCTCGATGTGTCCCAAGCCTGGAGCAAATTCACCCTCTTGGCCCACCCAGCCCCAACATGGGAATTTTTTCCTGGGTCTCTGTCCCTCTGTGGCTCCCCAGATGTAGTTGGCTTTGTTCTCTTGGGGATGCTCACCCTTCTACTTTCTTTCTTACCCCACCCCATGCCCTCTTCTGTGTCTTTGCCGTGTCCCTCTTCCCTCCTGCCACCCATGTGCATGAGCAGACGTGTACCCAAACTCCGGGACTTTGCAGTCAAATGAAGCTGAGCTTCCTACATCCCCTTCTTCCTTGGTTTGCCATGAGGCGATGTGGGGTTTCCACTGTGTGTCTGTCATCACCTCCGTGTTTTTTCCTACCCCCGACCTCATACTTGTATAGAATAAGAACAGTTGTACTTCCACCAAAGGCATGTGGCATATTTACCAATTTCATGTATTCTGCACAAAGGCAAAAAATATAAATTCCTACCACTAAACTGACTTGGTTGTTGTTTGGGTTGGAGTAACTGAGGCGGGTGGGGGAGGGGTGGTTTTCCTTCTACAGTGTGATGTTGCTCAAGGCCGGAAGGCTCACATGTGCCGCATGGTACTCAAGATGAAAGATCTGTGTTGGCAGAGGAAGTGGTCTCTGCCCTGTCTTCGTACCTGGCACAGCCCAGCTCTCCCAGGTGCTAGCGAGAGGAAGTGATGACAGGAAGCTGAGTGCATGTCTGAAACATCACATCACAAACCGCTACAGGATTTCTCAGACACCACCCATGTACCTCCTTCACGGGTCCTCAGGCTGCCCAGCCTGACCTAGGGGGTACCCAGATGAGGCCTCCACCAACACACCCAGCTCCCCAGCAGCCTTACCTGCAGTTGAGGGAGTGAGGACCCTGTAGGTATCCTGAAATACTCAGTAGCTGTCCAAAAGGGCATGACCTTAATTGCAGCTCAAGGTTACACAGAGCACAGCATGGTGCCCCAGGGCTTCCTCTGAGCACCTTCATTTCATGCCTTGAACACTGCAAGTTGGTGGGAGTAGGCCTGGGTACAGGGCTTAGTTGGGTCCAGTGTGGGGAAAAGACAGGAAAGTAGAAAAGCTTTGTTTCTGAGGACACAAGGGACTTTTACTTGACTAGGGTTCAAATGCTTATGTGTTATGGCCCAATCCCTACCTTTGCCCCACTGTCCCTTACTTGTTCCTTTAAAAAAAAAATTTAGAAAGAGAGCAGGAGCATGAGTTGGGGAAGGGGCAGAGGGAGAGAGAATCTTCAAGCAGACTCACTGCTAAGCGTGGAACCCACTGCGGGGCTCTGTCTCATGAACCATGAGCTCATGACTTACCCGCTTACTCCTTAATCTCCTCTCATTTTCTTTTCCTACCACAGGCTCATTTTTAACCTCCACCCAGACATTCTGCTTTCCTACCACCCTCTCACCCCTTCACATTGTGTTCAGCCCAGGGACACAATGAAAAAAGGCAGAGACCTACACAGAGACAGAGTACCCATGATCTGTGCCTTCTTCATGCCTTTCTTGGAGTCTTTTTGAGCTCTGAGACTTGGCTAGAGTCCTTCTGGGAGAACGTGACTACTCTTCTTTTATCCTGAGGCAGGAGAGTGGTTACCACTTAAGAGTATTGGCAGATCTTGGTGAGGTAGCTAGGAGAAGACAAGAGAGAAGGAGGTTGGTTTCAGTTGGGGTAATTCCCAAAGTAGGGCTGTGGGGACTGCTGGAACTCAGGACACTTGGGCTTCATCCTCATCTAGGTGGGGAGGTGGCTAGAGCTGGCTGATTCACAACTGAGGAGGGGTAGGGGCAGGGCTGAGGGCAAGCAGGTGTTTACCTTGTCATCTTTGAAGTCCCAGGAACAACAGTGCAAGAAGGAAGAGGCCGCTGGCAAATAGGACTCCAAAGGTTGTTTCCTGCTCTTTAGGTTGAGATCAGTGTGGGCAGAGATCAGTAGGTGGGAATTATGTCTGAGCCCAAGCCCGAGCCCACACCTGCCCCAGCAAGAGGGACAAAGCTGAGAGAGGAAGAGAGGGAATGTGCAAGTGTCCCCATCCCTGGTTAAGGAGCTCATAGCAACAAATGTTCTGCTTTCACCCAGGAACTACACACACTAGTATTCGTACTTGTTAAAAGTTGTCAGATGTTTGTGTGTTCCTCCACACAGAATTTCCTGCCTCTTCCCCTGCTTGGAACTTTTTTTTTTTTTTTTTTTTTTTTGCTTGGAACATTTTTAATTGCTTTGCAAGAGAGACTTAGGTTAGATTAGTTGTTGACAGGTAAACTGGAATTTTGCAGCTAGCTGGGGAATGATGTAAGCTGAGACAAAACCCCAGATTTTGGGAAGCTTGCAGGCTGGCAAGCCGCCAAATAATGCCCAATGCTCCTGGATGTTTGCGGGTCTTGTTTAAAACCTTTCAATGATATTCTGTGACTTCAGGATGAAATTCCAGCTTGCAGGCCCATTGTGATCTGCCCACTAAAAGCAGTAAAGGATGTAAGGCTGTAGGGGAGTCAAGCTGCCCATATTTCATATTTTCTCTCTTACCATTTGCTAGGCAGGTGACCTTGGGCAAATTCCCTAACATCTGTAAGTGCCAGTTTGCTCATCAATAAAATGGGGGTCGTGATAATAATACATGCAGTCATACAGCTAAGTGCTCAGTAAAGCACTTGATTCATGTAAATGCCCAATAAATGTAATTATTCAAGTTTCAGAGCTGCTTCTTTTCCCACACACCCTTGGCTCTAGCTGTGCAGTTCCCCAAATGTTCCTGAGACTATAATTTGGCCTTCACATTCAGCTTGCTTAGCTGGCGTGTCTCCTCCAGGCCATCCTCCCTGACTGCCTAGTCCATCCCTCCAAGCTGACTAAGCTCCTTGAGGGCAGGAACAATTCACCCTTGGTCTCCAGCTCTCAGTATATTGCCTGGCACCCTGGAACCTGGGGTGTAATGGAGTCTCAGGATGTAGTGGCAGCTATGGGGACTGTCATCTCAGGAAATAAGAAGTAGAAACGGAACAGAGTGCTGTGGGAAGCAGAACAAGGCCAGAGACGAGCTGGGGGCAGGAGAGCGAGGAGCCCCAAGTATAGAAGTTGAGAAAGGACGGCACTCCTAGTACCTGGTGGGGCAATCCAGGTGCTGACACTGAGGGGCTGTTCCAGGGAGATGTGGGTGATCTGACAGGTGTAAGTGGTGCCCTCAGGGCCTGGTTCTGCGGTCAGGAAGGAGGAGATGCTGTAGGTGCCGTCTGAGCTTTGCCGGAGGCCAGAGAAGGAGGCACCAGAGACCGGAACTGGGGCTCCACCTAGCTCTTCTCGGGTCCACTTCACAGTCATGTCCAGAGGATAATAGCCAGCGATGTTGCAGACGAGGGTGGCTGGCACAGCTTTGTTCGCCAAGCTCAGTCGTACTTTGGGGGAAGCTGGAAGAAAGAATGAGGAGTGAGTTTCCAGAGGGATCTAACCTGATAGCAGAGTTGCCCAAAGCCTGCTTTCTTTTCTTGCTGGTGTGGAAGCTGGAATTAACCCTTTAGTGGAGAGCCAAGGAGGGGGTGGAAGGGGTCCACCCTGGTTGCAGGCCAGAAGGGGGCACGTCTTCCACAGGTAATTGAAAAACAATAGTAAAACTTAGTAAAACCAAGTAAAAGTTAGCTTCTTAACATCACTATTAGCTTGGGATGCCTGGGTAGCTCAATGGTTGAGCATCTGCCTTTGGCATGGGGCATGATCCTGGTGTCTGGGGATCGAGTCCTACATCGGGCTCCCTGCAAGGAGCTTGCTTCTGCCTCTGCCTATGTCTCTGCCTCTCTCTCTGTGTCTCTCATGAATAAATAAATAAAATCTCTAAAAAAAAATCACTATTAGCTGGTGATTTTCAAGGACATCAGTAATGGAATACTCCTGCCAATCTGACGGCCCCCATGGCCCCTCGGTTTGCTGCTGCTCCTCCCCAGGATGTGGTCCAGAGGACTGGGGTACTTGGGAGCCAGCCAGCCAGGACAGGGCAGCAGAATCCTGGATTGGTAGACTGCTTGGTGGAATTATCCTGGAGTCTGACAGGGAACAGTCTGTGCTTCTAGAATGGAGGTGGCAGTTAGGTCGTGGCAATGCATTCTGCCTCTCAAGAAATTGCCCTTGTGTTGGACTCTGTCCTGAAAACCACTCTCATAGGCATATCCCTTACCCTCTCCCTGGAGAACTGAGTATGGCCTCACCTTGGATGTGGAAATGGATGTTTTGTTGAGCTTGGTACAGAGAGGTGGTGATCTGACAAATGTAGGTCCCCTCGTCCTTCAGAGTGAGGCTAGGGAGGGTGAGGGAGGCGTCCCCGGCCAGGAGTAGCTGCTCAGGCTCCAGGATGGCGCCCTCCCGCTTGGCGTGCTGCTGCCCTTTGGTCCACCTGTACACCATCTGGCCGCTGCCCTTATGTTGCCGCCGCCATTCCACACTGGTCAGGACCAAGCCCGGTGCCATGGAGAAGCCACAGTGCAGGGAGGCTGAGGACCCCAGCAGCAAACTCAGGGATGGGGTCTGTGTTGTCACTTGGAGCTCCACTGTAGTGAGAAAAAGAAGGGTGATTGTGGGCTACTTCCTCCTTGAGTCCCCCTGATCCCTAGCTATGGACATGTTGTAGGCATACACCTGCCCCTGCCTCCTCCTCTGGACAATGAGGCCAGTTGAGTTCAATTCCCACTAGATGGAACACAAAGAAATAGTGCTCTGGGAAGGCAGCCTGGCACACATGATAATCCTGAGAATTCTGGAGTCACTTAATCCTGGACAATCTGACAAAAGCTATGGACTTCTCACCAAAAAAGTACATATGCAAAATTATGAGTTACTGTTGACTCTCAGGTCAGACCACTGGAATAGCAGAAAAAACTTTGGAACCCTGTTTCTTCCACTTATTAGCTCTGTGACCTTGGGCAAGTCACTAAGGGTTGCCAAGGTCATCTGCTTAAGGCAAGGCTGCTGTGAAGACTAGGAGTAAGAGGGTTTTTTAAAAAATATATTTTATTTATTATTTCATGAAAGACACACAGAGACAGAGAAGCAGGCTCCTTGTGGCCTTATGTGGGGCTCGATCCCAGGACCCTGGGGTCACGACCTGAGCCAAAGGCAGATGCTCAACCATTGAGCTACCCAGGTGCCCCAGGAGTAAGAGTTTTAAAAAACACACAGTAGCAGTATTTGTGCCAAATGTGCTGATTTGAATCTAATGAGGAAGACAATCAGACACATCCAAATAGTGGGATATTTTATGAGACAGTGGGCATGCACCCTCAAAGTGTCCTTGCCAGGAAAAGAATGTTCTGGACTTAAGGAAGCTAAAGGCACAGGACAGCTAAATATAATGCATGATCCTTGTTTGAATCCTGGCCTTAAAAAAAAAAAAAAAACCAAAGCAACCCAGAAAGCTACAAAGAACATTATTAGGGCAACTGGAGAAGTCTGAATTTTGACAGTACTACTGTATCAATTTGAAAATTTCTTCAGTCTGATGCTTGGTGGCATACCCTCCTTGGCAGGGAGGAATATTTTATCACTGGTAATATTCAAAATGGCCAATATGGTGATAGTGTAATGGTGAAAATATGTTCTTGAATTCTTTACACACTGTAGCCCCTTATTGTCTGCACCATTGTAGATTGCTCCCCACTTTGGTTTGCTGCTGGGGTGATGGTTTTGTGATTATGAAGGAAACATCCTTGTCTTTGGTTATAAACGTTTTCTTTTTTTAAATGTTGTGTTTTTTTTATTTTTATTTTTATTTTTTTTCAATTTTTATTTATTTATGATAGTCACAGAGAGAGAGAGAGAGAGAGGCAGAGACACAGGCAGAGGGAGAAGCAGGCTCCATGCACCGGGAGCCCGACGTGGGATTCGATCCCGGGTCTCCAGGATCGCGCCCTGGGCCAAAGGCAGGCGCCAAACCGCTGCGCCACCCAGGGATCCCTAAATGTTGTGTTTTAAACAAATACATGCCATACATGGAAACTTTTGGGGTGAAGTGTTGAGATATCTGCAACTTTCTGTTAGTTCGGGGTGGGGGTTATTCTATCCTTTCATCTATCAAGAGAGTGGATGTGGCAAAATATTAATAACTGGTTAATCTAGGTGAATGGTATACAAGTATTCATTATGGTTGATACTGGACAGACATGAGAACCCCTCTTTCCTGATGTGGCAGGATAAATTTAGGTTGTACCACAGAAAGCTTCGAGTGTTCTGGGGCTTTCTATGGACAGGAGGGTAGCCCCCTAATCGCTGGACTTGGTTGTCTCTTTTTGGAGGCAAAATACTGGATTTGATCAATTCTAGAGAAACCTATCATCATGATCTCAATTTCCTATACCCTCTGGTATGTGCTGGGTGGGAGAGTGTAAGGGCCAGATTTTACTAACAAGAGATAATGAACAAACTTGTATCCCTGTGCCTTGCTCTAACCATCCTGAAACACCAGACCAGGCTGGCTTTCACTGGGATACAACTGTGCATGGCTTAATAAGACTGCTAGGGACAGCATATGTGAATAGAGCATCACATGTCATTTCCTCAGATGAGGGAGGTGAAAATCATTCAAATCCAATTATTTGGGTCTTTCAGAGAAGGGGCCAAGGCTAGGGGACACCTTGAAATGACTGATATGGACAGAGGTGTACTTGTTCCCTTCCTTTTCCTCCTATTCCCCCATAGCTGACTACTTGAAAAAACCCAAAATTTCCTTTCTGCTACTTTTAATCTTCTCACCGGCAGTCTGTACTGTCCCACGGGGGCTCAAGGGCAGGTTCAGTGTGGGGTGCAAGACAGCCCCATTTTCAGCATCCCTGGGAGTCTTCATCACCATGGAGATATCAGGTCCCTCTCCAGATACCTGCACGTTGGTGATGAACCAAGCTGCCTTCTCAGTGGCCTGGAGAAAATAGTAGGAGATCTCACACGTCACCTCCTTCCCGTTGCAGTCAGCATGGAGCAAGGCCTCAGCCTGGGGAATCTGTACCAAGTTCACTGGGGGAGGAGAGGACACAGATTTGGTTGGATTGAGGACACTTGGGCCCATGGAAAGCAGGTGCAGCGAGTGTACTTGGGAACTGGGCTGTCTCGCAGAGGGAGCCCAGAAAGATTGGGACACAGGGTGGGGGGCTCTTACCTGAGGCCTCGAAGGTAATGGATGGGTTGTCTTTAGCCAGTGTGCCCCCTTGGAAATCGGTGAAGCCTTCCAGGGAGCCATCATCCAGCACTGGTACCTGCCTCAGCACGAGCAAGGCCTTCACCATATTCCTACTGCCGGCAAAACCTCCAGGGTTCCTACCTTCCTCCACCAGGAAGCAGTCTAGGACCACATCCACTGCTTGCCACTGCCTTTCTGCTGCAGGTTAAAGATGGGGTGAGCACCCTCTTGCCCAGAGAGTTGCTCCTGTGCTCGTCGTCACCCACCCCAACTGTGGAGTCATGGAGTCTTCTAGGGTCTTAGCTGGCTCTGTGTCCCACTCTTGTCACCTCCAAACCAGCCTTCTGGGAAGCACCTGCTACTCTAGGTACATACTTGGTATGAATTATTGAAAATCCTGGATTTGCCTTGCTCAGAAGAGTTTGTTTTTATTTTACTACAACTGTCACAGGAAAAACTCTCTTTGGGCAAAGGCATTCTCAGCAAAAGCAAATAAAGAATTGCCACTGGGAGGGGAGACAGGACACTTGTGTGGCAAGGGGCATTGGCAGCCATCTTCTCCATTTCCCAGCCAGCCCACTGAGTCTCCTCTGCTTTTTGCCATTAAGGTGGCCTTCCTCTCTTCCACGTTCAGGGCTCACCTCCTCCAGGGATTTCCTAGCCAGGAACCCTTCCTTCTTGGGTGTCTGCTCCCAGGCATTGTCCTCTTCAGTAGGCCCACCACCACATCCACCCAGGAGAACACACTTTTTCTTCATCTGGCCTTTCCCACAGTCTTCCTTCTCCCTACTGGTGCCTTACTTTGCCAGCCTTTTTTCCAGTTGGGCTTAGGAGGCAATTGGAGGCCATCCCCGGCCCTTCCCCACAACCTTCTCCCCTTCTGGCATCTCAGGAATCTTGGGGTGGGTGGCTATCACATCTGCCCTGGGCCCAACATTTCCCCTCCCCAGCCAGCACCCCGCACTCACCTGGGTCTGCAGCCGCACTGGACAGAGCCAAGCAGAGCAGCAGGTACCACCCCTTCTCTGGGCCCATGGGGGCCGCCCTGGACAGCCAAGCAGAGCAGCAGCCACCACTCTGCTCCTGCCCCTCTCCCCAACCGCCTTTTTGCACCAGCTCCTGCTGACTGGTGCCTCTGAGCTGCGGAAGAGGAGTCTCTCCAAACCACCCCTGCCGGCCTGTTGCTTTCTCTTCAGTCCTCAGCCCACTTTCGCTTTCACTTTGGCTATCATCGTGGCTGCCTTGCCTGTCAGTGAAGCCATTAGGTGCTCGTTCCAGAGTCCTCTTCATTGTTCTCCTTTTTGTCGCCTCACCCCGCCCTACCGCCCCATGGCTCCCACCCTCCTCCCCCTTCTGCTTAAGACCTGACTTGACGGCATATACCCTTTTGCTCCCCACCCAAGAAAGTGGAGCTGAAATAAGGGGGAGACTGAAGCCAGATGCAGGATCCCCAGTAGCCTGGGGACTCTCTTCATTTTCTGTGGGTGCCACACCACTTGCAGTTCCCATTCCCTGACTTGGGCGGGGCCCTCACCACTAGTCTGCACTGGAGAAAGCTCCTCCTTCAGATCTCTGATCTGGAGGAGGAGGCCGGGAGTGGCCTGCACCTGGAGAATGGATTTCAGAGAGAGCACCGCTGGGAGAGCTTCTGTGTGTGGCTGGCTGTCACTTTATTTTGCGGAGTTTCTAGGTCAGTGATACAGCACATGGTGTTTCGTAGGGGAAACTGTGTTCTCCAGCTAAGGCCATAGCCCTCTGGTGCAGGGCAGGAGTGAAAGTGGGTGGGCCAAGACACACTTGAGTCCCTGTGTCCCACCTTCCACCTCATCCCCATGTGTCCTTTTCACTGACAATCTCCAAAAGGCACTTTCTCAAGTCTGCACATAGGAAAGGGTTCTGATAACAGGATGGTACTGAAACTGGGGACGGGGGTGGTGGGGCAGTCTTGTTCCCCCTGGATGGCCACTGGGGTGGGATAGAGGCTGAGGTTTTATTGTACTGATGACCTGCCCACCCCTCTCCGTGGTGCACAAGCTCAGCAGTAGGAAGCGGGTTCTGGTTTTCGGTAATCTTCCTGAATGGGGATGGCGCCACCCTCTTCCTCCCTGGGGCAGCTGTAAGGACAAGGCTCCACAGGCACCACTGGGTATTCTTCTTTGTCTGCGGGAGGAGAATCAGATGAACCTTCACTGGCAGTGAGGGTGGGGGGGTGGTGACAGGAGTGGAGATGAGCCAAGGAGGGTCAGCTTAGCTGTCAGGGGGTTGCCAGCTAAGAGGGAAGACAGAGAAGGTGGGAGCCAGCGTTGGGAAAGATGGAGTAAGGAAAGCTTCCCTGAGGTTCCAGGCATGGGCAGGGGGCCTGGGATGGTAGGGTAGGGAACAGGGACAGGACTGGAAACCTGTATGTTGTCTCTTACTTAGCCTGTATTTTCTTTGTTGGTGGAAGAACAGAGCTCCGATCATGGTGAAAGCAAGAAACATTCCAGAGAGGATCACAAAGATGCGGATGCAATCTGAGCTGCACAGAGACCTTTGGGCTGTGACAGGCAGAGGCCACACAGGGTTTTTGGAGAGAGCCTAGGCCTTGACTCCCCTCAGCCTAGGCCCATTGTCACCTCCCCTCCCAACTGTCGCCCATCCCCTCCCCTACTGCTACCACTGGACTCAGTTCTTTCCTAACCCGTAGACTCTGCTTCTCCCCCTTCTAAACTCTCCTCCTAGGAGCTTTCTGGCTGGCTTCCCTCTCCTGTATGCAGTCTCTCTGGGGGTAGAGAACAGGGAGAGAAAACTCACGTGGCCAGTGGGTGGAGAGAGCTGGGGCAGGCAGCCACCTGAAGTCAGCCAGGGTCTGCACCTGCCGGACTGTGCTGGTCTCCTGCATCTCTGGAAAAAGAAACAGACTGAGCAGGAGCTGGGGAATCTCCTAGGCCTAAGGAAGGCCTGAGGCCTAAGACGCACAATGAGATGGGAGGGCTGACTGGCTGGCCAGGCAACTTACTTGGGGAGGGTGGTGATTGTGGCGAGAGCCTTACTATACCTGTCACTGGACAAAGCGTTGCCTGGAACTTAATTTTGGCGTAAGGTAAGTGGGTGGGTTGCAAGTGTGGGCCCCGGGCTGGAGACGGATGAGGTATCAGTAAGGGGTTTGAAGGAGGATCACATTCCGTACACTGCTTGTCCCTGCACTTCCAGCCCTTGGGGCAGTCACACTCCGCATTTGCCGTGAGAGTGCAGTTTCGAATAAGAAGACCTGGTGACAGAGGGCGGGGTGGGGGGGACAGGGGACACACAAGCAGCTCAGGCCTCAGAGACCTGCAAAGTGCACTTGCTAAATCCTGCCCTGAGCTCCCAACCCAGACCCACAGTGAGGGACTCCTGCCCCTCGCTCCCTGTCACCTAGTGCCTCTGCCTCTATTACTAGGGTCATTAAAGGGAACACTGAGACCTTTTAGAAAATTCATTCATAGGTAAGCAGTGTAGTAGTTCAGTTACAGAGTCCTCATAAGGGTCCTGAGGGGGAACATTTGTGCAAAGGGGCCACTTGAAAGTCTGCTACTCTATGTAGGCTGGCACATGGTTTCTGAAATTCTAGCTAAGCTGGAGAAATAATAAAAGAATCCATAACACAGCTGCAGACATTGCACTTCTTCATTTTATAAGAGATAAAATTCTAAAATAAACAAAAACATGGGCCACACACACATACTCATTTTCCTAAACTGGCTTTTGTGTGAAAAGAAGAAAGATACTTCCCACCGGCTGGTATTGTTATATCCTAAGAAAGATGTACTCCGGGGTCCAAATGCATGCTTCAGATGCAGCCAGTTCATCAATAAGGGGTCGCTTATCTGAAATCTAGGGACCTAGGGCCACTTCCCCTCCTGTTTTTTTCACTTACCCCTTCTTGTCATGATCTGAGTTATACACCCATTCCAGCAGCCCCCCAAATTCTGCTTTCCCCTTCGCTGTAACACTAGAGTTCTCCCCAGGGCATATGCCCAGGTCACCCCATTTCCCAGCATTGCCTCCACTTGCAGTAGCCTCGAAGTGACAAGCTCTGACCCCCTCCTCTTTGCTTCTCCACACCCAGCTCTGCCACCTTGCTCCCCCGGAGGCTTGCCCATCTCACCAGAGTTACAATGCCGACAGCTCTCACAGTGGCGCCGGGCGTGGTGGTCTGGTGAGAAGGAGGCCCCCGGTATGCAGGGATCACACTGAGCAGCCTCTCCATGCCTTTCACAGTCTTTCACGAGGAAAGTTCCTGTGAGCAGAGGTCTAGGGTCAAGGGGCAAGGAAGGCCACTTCTCTGCCGTCTTCAGGGCAGGACAGGATTCCTCTCCTTGCTTGAGCTCAGACACACTCTCTGCTCCCCCCCTACCCCCAAACTCCTGGCGAGGCCTCCTCTCTTACCTGGCTTACACATCTGGCAGCACCGTTCTCCCTGGACCTGGTAGTGTTTCTCTGGACAGCGCTTGGGGGCTGGGGTGGCTGAGAGCCCCGCCAGGGTCCCCAGAATCCACAGCCAGCAGGGAGGTGGCCGGGCCATGGTTCTCACTCAGGGGAGCTCTTTTTGCACCCCAGTTGCAGACTGCTGGCCTTGGTGGAGCTGGCACGTCCAGCTGGGTGCTGGTACCTACTCTCTGTACCTCCTGGGCAGCAGCTGCAGGCCCTCTTCAGAAGTTGGCTTCAGGTGGTAAGGCGACCTTTGATGGCAGCTGAAGCTCTATTGTGCCTGTTTTTTTTTTTTTCTCAGAACAGCGACTTCCACCCCCTCCCCCTTTTCCGTGTGCTGGGTGCCAGCAAGAGTATTAAAGGGCAAGCTTTGTCAGAAGATCTGCTGCTCTTCAAAGGCATCCATCACCTCCAACATGCCGGCCTCTCCCGGTTTCCATCTGGCTCTTTTTTTTTTTTTTTTAAAGATTTTATTTATTTATTCATGAGACAGAGAGAGAGAGGCAGAGACACAGGCAGAGTGAGAAGCAGGCTCCATGCAGGGAGCCCAACGTGGGACTTGATCCCGGGACCTCAGGATCACACCCCGGGCTGAAGGTGGCACCAAGCCACTGAGCCACCCGGGCTGCCCTCCATCTGGCTCTTGTGCTCACTAAGAACATAACCCACTCATGCCCGTCTCTTTTACAGAATGTTGGTTGCATGGGTCACTACCTCTCCCCTTCACACGCTTGTGCACAGAGATGCCCACGTTGCCCCCTGTTCACAGTTTACAAACTAATAAGAGTTTAGAGAAGGAGGGGGACCTCAGTACAGGTCTACCAACTTTTATCTGAAACTCTTGGGGTCAGATAGGTTTTAGAATTCAGGATTTTTCAGATTTGGGGGAGAAACTAGCCCTGCAAAATGCCCTCACGGGGCTGGCATAGCACTCACAATCAAGCACAACATTTCTGCAGCAAAAGAATATTGGGGCACCTGGGTGGCTCAGTCAGTTAAGCATCTGCCTTTAGCTCAGCTCATGACTCTGGTGTCCTGGGATTAGAGTACTGGGTCAGGTTCCCTCTGCTCCTCCCCCCAGCTCATGCTCTCTCTCTCTCAAAAAAAAAATATATTTTAAGATTTTATTTATTTATTCATGAAAGACACGAGAGAGAGAGAGAGAGAGAGAGAGAGAGAGAGAGAGAGAGAGGCAGGCCGAGGGAAGAAGCAGGTTCCCTGCAAGGAGCCTGACGTGGAACTTGATCCTGGTTCTCCAGGATCACATCCTGGGCTGAGGGTGGCGCTAAACCGCTGAGCCCCCCGGGCTGCCCAATATATATATTTTTTAATTTTTAAAAAAGAATGAACCATTGAAGCTAAGTGGGTTTCATAAGGACCGTAACTAACCCTTGCATCGAATGAGGTCTGGTTTTATGGCCAAAAGACTTTGCTACATAATTGTTCAGAATTGCATACAAGGGACTTACACCCGTGTCCTCCTCTCAGCTAGGAGATCACATGCAATCTCATTTCATCCTCCTGCCAGCCCATGGGGTGGGTATCACTGTCCCTCTGGGCCTTCCCTTGTCACCTCACTACCGATTTCATTCTTCCCAGCCTTGGCACTTGGGATGAGATTCCCCGGGTAATTGCTTGCCTGTTTCTGCTGTTCTCCTGGGAAGGCTGATCTGGGGATATTGGAACTTGTTGGACTTTTCTCTCTTTGAACCCACAGTTTATTTCTCCAGGCCCCTTTTCATTCGGGGGCTTTGGCGTTGTTTCCACACTGCTCATAAAATGTCACACTCCTGTGACCTCACCTGTTAGCTCTGTTCTCTCACTCACTCTGGTTTCCTTTCTCTTCATATTTTCCATCCCCCTGCTTTCCTCCAGGCCCCTCTTCTCTTCAAGAGGGTCCTCACACGTGGGAAACCACATGTGAGTGTGATCTGAAGAATTATTTCTACACAACCTCTTCTCCCTTGCAGGCAGGGTGCCTGAATTCCAACCTCAGAGAGACAACCTTGTCATCTGAGGATTGTGCTGTCACTAACAGTCCTGTCCCATCCCCAGATATGGTCATTCTTTTCACTGTGAATCTTTTTTTTTTTTTTTTTAATTTAGTTATTGAGGCACCTGGGTGGCTCAGTGGTTGAGCAACTGCCTTTGGCTCAGGTCGTGATCCTGGGGTCCTGGAATCGAGTCCCTCATTGGGTCCCCACAGGGAGCCTGCTTCTCCCTCTGCCTATATCTCTGCCTCTCTGTGTCTCTTATGAATAAATTAAAAACAAAAGTCTAAAAAAGGATTTATTTATTTGAGAGAGAGGGAGAAGCACAAAGGGAGAGAATCTTCAAGCAGACTCCCCACTGAGTGTGGAGCCCCATGAGGGGCTCCATCCCACAACCCCTGAGATCATGAACTGAGCTGAAACCTATGGGTTGTGGACACTTAACTGACTGAGGCCCCCAGGTGCCCCTTCACTATGAGTCTTAAACCTGGGCATGGGAAGTGGGGGCCTGTGGGGTTGGAGGACACCACACAAGAGCAAGGAGGAGTTGGGACCTTTAGGGAGAACTTGCAGAAGGGGGAACTGGAGGACCCAGAGAGGACTGGCAACTTTCACAATCTCACGGCTACTCACCCATGCGAGGGAGGCTTCGGTGCTCTATGCTAGGGCCCATCATCCCTCTTCGTGGGGGAAAGGGCAGGAGCAGGGTCTGTCTGGCTCTCCTGGAGTACTGTGGCCCAGAGGAGGAAACCCAGCTTTCTGGACCTCACTTTGCTCTAGGTGAATGGAACCTGGACTGGCTCCCTGGGTAGTGCCTTCATCTTGTCTACAGGTCTGCGAGTGCAACCTGCTGACCTCTCCCTCGGAATCTTCCTTTACCACATTCTCTTTTGGGGTGCAGTTTCTCTCCACACCTGCTGGCACAGAGATCTTTTCTTCTCAACTCCTCCCTCCTCCTCCTGCATCTCCAGAGACAGGCCCACGGAAGCACATCTCTTTTGATGATTTTCTTTATTTCTGAGGGCCTGACTAAACCCTCAAACTGGAACAGTGACCATAGCCCAGATGGCAGCTGGGGCCACCCTACTTCTTGATATCTAGGTAAGACACTCCTCACCTTTCAAGCAGGACAGGCCCTGGACAGAGTGAGGAGGAGGCAGAGCTGTCAACTGGCACCAACTCTGGTGGTCCAGCTGTTATGGCCATCTCTTGTTCCCACTCAGCTCAAGTCCAGTTCTTGCCTTTGTGCTCCTGGCTCTTCCCTTACCTCTGCCCTGACACAGGTTCCTGCCCTATACAGGCTTTCTTGAATTTTCCTCCAAACCAATAGTAAACAGAAGGCTGTTAGGTGTGGCTAAACTTTTGCTTAAGAAACGTTTACATATCAAAAGGTTACAACTTAAAATTGAATTTTAGGTATTCTTGTTTTCAACCGTCCTTCCTGCCCCAGAGATTTATGGGTGGTCTCGCTACCTCATAAGGCAGCAAAGGCACTGAGTCTCGCTGGCACTGCAACCCCACCCTTTCCTGTCACAGACTGTCAGGCAGCATACCCCATCTGTCTTCAGCCCCTCGTCCCGGAATTGGTCTTGGCTCTTCAGAAATCTATGGGATTTCTGGGTGCCTGGGTGGCTCTGCAATTGAGTCTGCCTTTGGCTCAGGGCGCAATCCTGGGTCCAGGGTCCAGGGATCAAGTCCTGCATCGGGCTTCCTGCGAGGAGCCTGCTTCTCCCTCTGTGTCTCTGCCACTCTTTCTGTGTCTCTCATGAATAAATAAGTAAAATCTTAAAAAAAAAAAAAAAAAGAAAACTATAACCAGTCAAAGTATTGAGTGGAACAGGACTCTCTCCAAGATCCTTCCTTAGAAGGAAGTTCTGTTACATAACACAGATGTCAGACATCACTGTTCCTGGGGCACCTGGGTGGCTCAGTAGGTTAGGCATCCATCTTTGGCTCAGGTCATGATCTCAGGGTCCTGGAATCGAGCCCTACATTGGGCTCCCTGCTCTGCTTACACTCGAAATACACAAGCACACACACACACACACACACACAATCTTAAAAAAATAAAATAAATAAAAAAAATCACTGTTCTTGATCAACAAATCCCTCAGTTTTTCTAGCCTTCTCTGTCCCTCCCACTCCATTCCCTACCCCTATACCTCCCTGCTTTAGGTCCTCCTTCCCAGCGAGTCTTTAAGAGACCAAGTGGGCAGGACAGTAGGGTGAGCTCACTTCCCAGTTCTGTAATTTGCATTCATGGGACTCCTGGCCGGATCTCACAGAGGACTGAGTTTTCATGGGCATTTCTTTCTTTATTTCTGATTTATTTATTTATTTATTTATTTATTTATTTATTTATTTATTTATTTATTTATTTATTTATGATAGAATGAGAGCAAGAGAGAGAGCAAGAGAGCACTAGAAGTGGGGAGAGGCAGAAGAAGAAGCAGGCTTCCCGCTAAGCAAGGAGCCTGATGCAAGGCTCTATCCCCGGACCCTAACATCATGACCTGAGCTGAAGGCAGACACTTACTGGACTGAGCCACCCAGGCGCCCCAGTGGACATTTCTTTCAAACTTTGACTACTTTTCAGTATCTCAACTCCAGCTCCTAATATTGCCTAGCACTTTAAGGTACTCACTAAATACTGGGTGGTCTGTCCTCAGCCTTATTCCTTAATAGTTCCAACCACAATTATAAGTTTGACATTTCAGGGGACCCAAAGCCACACTGACCTCCTAAATTCCACTCCTCATTCAATAAGAATTTGTCGCATATCCATTCTGTGCCAGATACCAGCTAAGTAATGGGTCACAAAGGTGAAAAAAAATAAGCATGTGGTTTCTGCCCTCGTGGAATCAGTACATCAGTGAGAGAATCAGAAATGGATCAACTAATCTCAAAGACAAACGTAAAGTTATTAGAATGGTCATTACTGCAGCACCAAGAAGGGCAGAGACAGAGTGCAATAATGATGCCTGTCCCCTAAGGGGTGAAGTGCTTCAGCCAGGAAGTTTTGCTGAGCTGTGTGGGATGACAGCTCTCCACCTACTGGAGAATTGTTTCTTCCTTTGGTTTAGGTTTCTAGATGTCACTCTATTTTTTTTCCTTGGCCACTTCTCTTCTTGAGCCTTAATAGTTTTTCTTATATAGAGATGATATAAAATAGAGGTAATCTGTTCCTTGAAAGCTTGGGAGAATTTATGTGTATTTTGAGTATAGGCTTTACACTGATGATTTCATTCAGGTTTTCAGTTTCTTCTAGAGTCAGTTTGGTAGATCATATTTTTCTGGGAGACTATTTAATCTGCTTCACATTTATGGGTGTAAATGTTTAAATCACCACTAGATCTATAGTTATTTTCCCTTTTTCATTTCTAATATTGTTTATAATTTCCTCACTTTTTCTGATATATTTTCATGAAATACATCTAATTATGACTTACATCAAAGAACTAGTTTTTTATTTCACTGTGTTTTCCCATTATTTCTTTGTTTTCTGTTTCATTTTACTCTCTGGAGTAATTTTAAAATTATCTCCTTTGAGGAGCAAAAAGATTTTTTTTCTTTTTCTTTCTTTGGGTACATTCTGCCATTCTTTTTCTAACTTCTTTTTTTTTTTTTTTTTACAAGTTTTATTTATTTAAGTGATCCGTATACCCAATGAGGGGCTCAAACTTATGACCCCAAGGTCAAGAGTTGTATGCTCTCCTAATTGAGTGAACCAGGTGCTTTTACTAACTTCTTGAATTTGGTGCTTAGTTGATTCATTTAAATTTATCTTTTATAATGCATGCATTTAAGACTATAAATTTCCCTCTAAGAACTGTTTTGGCTATGCTGAAGCAAGATTTTATGAAAATATATTATTACTAAATATTGTTATGTTGTATAAAATTTTGTTATAGATTAATATTTTAGTGGGAGCAAAAAGATCTTTATGTTATAAACAAGTAAAAATAACATTATCTTTATTGTTTTCCTTGGGACTCCTGGGTGGCTCAGTGGTTGAGCATCTGCTTTTGACTCACAGCGTGATCCCAGGGTCCTGGGATCAAGTCCCACATCGGGCTCCCTGCATGGAGCCTGCTTCTCCCTCTCCCTGTGTCTCTGCCTCTCTCTCTGTGTGTCTCATGAATAAATAAATAAAATCCTTAAAATAAATAAATAAATAAATAAATAAATAAATAAATAAATAAATAAATAATATTGTTTTCCTCAACTTTATCTCATCTTTTTTTTTTTTTTTAAAGTTAGAAGTGAAAATGGAAAAAAAAATTGAACAATTCTAGATAGGATTCAAAGTCCCTTTGATCAGTCTTCTCTCCCAGTCCCGTTCCTTTCTCTGCTTCCTCAGAGGTAATCACTGTTGCAGATTAGTGAGTATTCTTCCAGAACTTTTTCTTTTTAAAGATTTTATTTATTTATTTGAAAGACAGCATGAGCAAGAGAGCACAAGCAGGGGGATGAGGAGAGGGAGAAGGAGAAGTAGGGTCCCTGCTGAGCATGGAGCTGGATGTGGGACTTGATCCCAGGACTCTGAGACCATGACCTGAGCTGAAGGCAATCGCTTAATCAGCGGAGCCACCCAGGGACCCTTCCAGAACTTTTTCTAAACAAACAAATAAATTATATGTTGTATGTTTCATTAGTTTAGGGATGTTCATGACCACAAATGAGGAACGATCCCCTTCCTTTGTTAGGCTGTATGGTAACAAACAGGTTCTTTTTATATAGGAGAGAATGGAAGAGCAGAACCTCCAGAGACAGACATCTGTCAGCAAAGAATCAAGCGGATCTTTCCAGCAAAGTCTCTTTTCTTTTTTCTCTTTTTTTCAGTCTCTTTTATTTTCTACCTAAAATATTATTGAGCAATAATCAGGTGTTTCTTACTATGATCTCAGCCCCTCTCCTACCGTGAGAACCCTCTGCTTGAATTTGTCAGAGCAGGGAAGACCACCTGTCTCCCGGGAAGGGGATGAAAATCCCCACGTGCAGCATGTGGTCACGACTTCTCCCTGGCAAGGGCTTATCCCCCTCTTTTATACCTGAGGTCATTGACAGTGAGGACATCTAATTTTAACTTTTCCTTTCGTATCTAGGGCATGGCACATTATATCTGTTCTCTAAAGAAAATATTACACAAGCCTATAGTAATTCTCCTAACGCAGAGTAAGAGATTAAGCCAAAGGAACAAATCATGCGTTGGTTCTCTCAGTCATTAGAGAATTAACTGTCAGGGGTGCTTGGGTGCCTCAGTAGGTTAAGAGTCTGCCTTCGACTCAGGTCATGATTCCAGGGTTCTGGGATCCAGTCCCGCATCAAGCTCCCTGCTCAGTGGGGAGTCTGATTCTCCCTCTATCCCTCACCTTGTTCGTGCTCTGTCTCTCACTCTCTCTGTCTCTCTCTTAAATAAATAAAATCTTTTAAAAAATAAAAACATCTTGAGAAAATCAATAAAATCTTAAAAAAAGAAAATTATTTCTTGGAATCAAACAGCCCCAAGCCTGGCAATTCCATGTTCTTCCTGCAATTACTTTTTAAGGCCTATCTTTGTCCAGATAAAGAGTTCATCTCAGTCTGCTCCTAAGAAATCTCCAAAGGCCTCAGCCCAAAATATTTTGTTTTTTTTTTTTTTTTTTTCATAAAGATATATAACTTTCTAGAATTTGCTTTTTGCTTTTTAAATCCAGTAACATACCTTGGAGATCATTTTATGTTTTTTAAATAATATTTATTTATTTATTCATGATAAACACACACAGAAAGAGAGAAAGAGAGAGAGGGAGAGAGAGAGAGAGAGACAGGCAGAGAAGCAGGCTCCATGCAGGGAGCCCGATGTGGGACTCAATCCCAGGACTCCAGGATCACACTCTGGGCCAAAAGCAGGTGCTGAACCGCTGAGCCACCCAGGGATCCCGCGTTTTATGTTATACTTATGGAACTACTCATTTTGTTAAATAGACAATGGATGTACATAGGCTTTTTAGCCATTCTCCTGTTTACCATACTTCTGTTTTTTTCCCCCAACATTTCATTATTACAAGTGGTGTTGCATAGACATTTCCTACCTCCTCATACATATGGGAGTGTGCCTTTAGAATAAACACTGGGCATTGGGACCACTGAGTCACAGAGTATGCATCCTATTCACTTTAATAGATACTGGCAAGTTGCTCTCCAAAGCAGCTCTACCAACTCACGCCGACCAGCAGTGGAATGAGGACACATTTCTTCACATCCTGCCAAATTTCATATTAGCAAATCATTTTAGACAATCTAATTGGGGGAAAATGCTGTCTCATTGTTGTTTCAGTGTATGTTCTTTTGAAAGCCAGTGAGCCACATCATTGGTGGCGTGGATCTCCTCTTTTGTGACATCTTTATCCTTGTGTCACCACCAGTGTTCTAAAGTCCACTCTTGGCTCTTTACAGAATCCTCGGCTGTGTGACCTCACCTGCAGGGCCTCTGCCAATCCTGTGGAACCCTTCAGATGTTTGCCTAGGGCTGAGAATAGCTTCCTTGTGGCAAGGCTGGTCATTCCTGTCCTGTCCCTTAATAAGCCTTAGGAGACTGCAGACCTGCTCATGGGTGGTATTCCTTAGCTCATTTGTGAGATGGAAGTTGAGACATGTCTGACCCTTAGTTTCCTTTGCTTCAGTACTAGATTCCTCCCTAAAACCCTACAGTGACCCCAAGCCCAAACTGAAGGGCTCCTTGGTGCATGTTGATTCTTTTAAAGTTGAACTAAAATTCAACATTTTAACCAGTTTTATAACGTACAATTCAGTGTTTTTTAGCATTTTCACAAAGTTGGGCAAATATCACCAGTATCTAATTCGAGAACATTCCTATCTCTTGAATTAAAGGAAACTTCACACCCATTGGCAGTTTCACTTTTTCCCTCCCCTAGCTGCCTTCCCCCACCCCTACTTACACTGTTTCCTGTCTCTATAGATTTGCCTATTCTCAATATTTCATGTAAATGGAGTCATATAAGACATGACCATTTGTATCTGGTTTCTTTTACTATAGCATAATATCTTCAAGGTTTATCCATGTTGTAGCATATATCATCAGTACTTCATTCCTTTCTTTTTCTTTTTAAGATTTTATTTATTTATTCATAGAGACAGAGAGAGAGAGACAGAGACACAGGCAGAGGGAGAAGCAGGCATCATACAGAGAGCCTGATGTGGGACGCGAGCCAGGGTCTCCAGGATCACGCCCTGGGCTGTAGGCGGCTCTAAACCGCTGCGCCACCCGGGCTGTCCTTCATTCCTTTTTATGGCTGAATAATCCGTTGATAGATATACCACATTTTGTTTATCCATTTATCAGTTGATGGACTTTTGGGTTGTTTACACTTTTTGACTATTACGAATAATGCTGCTATCAAAATTTGAACCTTACACATACAGTATACAACTATGAGTGAAGTTGCTGGGTCATATGGTAACTCTAACTTCTTGAGGAACTGATAGACTGTTTCCCACAGAAACTGAACTATTTTACATTCCCATCAATGGTACATGAAAATTCCAGTTTCTCTGCATGCTTACCAACACATGTTAATTTCCATTAAAAAAATATAGCCATCATAGTTAGACTGGAGGGGAATCTCATTATGGTTTTGATATGCATTTCCCTAACACTAATGGTGCTAGACATTTTTTTCATGTGCTTACTGGCCATTTGTATATCTTCTTTGAGAAATGTTTATTCCTTTGTCCATGTTTAAATTAGGTTATTTGTCTTTTTTTGTTTTGTTGTAAGAGTTCTATTTATTTATTTATTTATTCATAAAGATTAAAGATTTTATTTATTTATTCATGAGAGACGCAGAGACATAGGCAGAGGGAGGAGGAGCAGGCTCCCCTCAGGGATCCCAATGTGGGACTCAATCCCTGAACTCCAGAATCACTCCCTGAGCTGAAAGCAGAGCTTAACGGCTGAGCCATCCAGGCGTCCCTAAGAGTTCTATTTTTAAAGATTTGTTTAATTGAGAGAGAAAGCACATGCATGAGTTTGGGGAGGGGCAGAAGGGGAGAGAATCTCTAGCTGAGTGCAGGGCCTGAGGCAGGGCACCATCCCTTGACCATGAGATCGTGACTTGAGCCAAAAACCAAGACTTGGTCCCTCAACTGCTCAACTGACTGAGCTACCCATTCACCCCAAGTTGTAAGAGTTCTTCAGGGGTACGTGGGTAGCTCAGCGGTTGAGTGTCTGCTTTTGGCTCAGGACATGATCCTGTGGTCTGGGATCCAGTCTCACATCAGGCTCCCTGCAAGGAGCCTGTTTCTCCCTCTACCTGTGTCTCTGCCTCTCTCTGTGTCTCTCATGAATAAATAAATTTTTAAAAAATATTTTAAAAAAGAGTAAATATTCTGGATACTAGACTTTTATTTGGCATATGCTTTGTAAATATTTTCTCTATTCTATGGGTTTTTTTCATTTTCATGATAGTATCCTTGATACATAAAATAATGTTTTAGGGATCCCTGGGTGGCGCAGCGGTTTGGCGCCTGCCTTTGGCCCAGGGCGCGATCCTGGAGACCCAGGATCGAATCCCACATCGGGCTCCCGGTGCAGGGAGCCTGCTTCTCCCTCTGCCTGTGTCTCTGCCTCTCTCTCTCTCTCTCTGTGACTATCATAAATAAATAAAAATTAAAAAAAAATAATGTTTTAAATTTTAATAAAGTACAATTTCTTTTGTTGCCATATTTTTCTTTTGATTTTGGTGTTATCTGAAATTTGTTGTCTAAGCCAAGATCACACAGATTTTTATCTGTTTTTTTCTAACATTTTTATGATTTTTAGCTCTTACTTTATTTTTTCTCAATTTTGAATTAATTTTTTTTAAATTATTTATTTATTTATGATAGTCACAGAGAGAGAGAGAGAGAGGCAGAGACACAGGCAGAGGGAGAAGCAGGCTCCATGCACCGGGAGCCCGATGTGGGATTCGATCCTGGGTCTCCAGAATCGCGCCCTGGGCCAAAGGCAGGTGCCAAACCGCTGCGCCACCCAGGGATCCCAATTTTGAATTAATTTTTGTGTGTGATTTGAGGTAGGGGGCCAAGTTCCTTCATTTGCCTGTGAATATACATTGTTCTAGCACCATTTGTTAAAAAGACTATTATTTTCACATTGAATGGCATTGGCATCTTTGTTAAAATCAATTGACTATAGGTATATAGATTGATTTCTGGACTCTTGAATTTATTGTATTGATCTAAATATTTGTCTTTATGTCAGTACCACATTGATCTAACCATTGTAGCTTTTTTTTTTTTTTAAGATTTTATTTATCTACTTGACAGGGGGAGAGAGAGAGAGCACATGCAGGAGTGGGAGAGGGAGAAGCGGATAAGGAGCCCGATGTGGGGCTTGATCCCAGGATCCTGGGATCACGACCCTAGCCGAAGGCAGACAATTGACAGACTGAGCTACCCAGGCAATCCTAACCATTGTATCTTTGTAGTAAGTTTTGAAATCAGGAAATGTGAGTCCTCCAACTTTTCCTTATTGTTCAAGATGATTTTGGCTATTCTGTGTCTCTTGCATTTCCATAGGAATTTAGAATTAGCTTGTCTACTGCTGCAGAACAAGGCAGTTGGAATTTTGATCAGTAATGGATTGGAACTGTATATTAGTTTGGGGGAGTACCGTCATTTTAACAATAATAGTAAGTCCTTCAATCCATGAACAAAGAATACTTTTCACTTATTTAGGTCTCCATTAACGTCTTTCAACATTTTGTGGTTTTCGGTGTACAAGTCTTACACTTTCTTCTTTATTATTTTTTTAAGATTATTCATTTATTTATTCATGAGAGACAGAGAGAGAGAGAGAGAGGCAGAGACAGGGGCAGAGGGAGAAACAGACTCCATGCAGGGAGCCTGATGTGGGACTCGATCCAGGGTCTCCAGGATCATGCCCTGGGCTAAAGGCGGCGTTAAACCGCTGAGCCACCCGGGCTGCCCCACTTTCTTCTTTAAATTTATTCCCAAGTATCTTTCCTTTTTCATGATGTTATAAATGAAATAATTTTCTTAGTTTCATTTTTTAATTGTTCATTGTTCATGTAACATGTTGACTTTTGAAAGAGGCAGTTGTTTTCTCCGGATTTGGAAGGGGATGCCTTGTAGTGTAGGTGTGTTGCTATCACACCCTGTGGGCTGTGGCTTGGGCTTACTTGGAACTTATCTGAAGTCACAGATGGAGAGTTAGATTCTGTGATGCAAAGGGAAATATATCTGACTCATCTTTCCCATTCCCCTTTTGCTTCTGAAGGCTTCCTTGACTGGAGAAGAAGAGAGTGGGTTAGTGGCAGAGGCTTCCGCCTCTCTCACAGATGCTTCTCTTGACCCTTCTCTCCTTCATGGTTTTTAGGGGCCCTACTGCAGTTATTCTTGAAGAGCAGGGATTTTGGTAGCCTTCTCTCTTACCTGCAAATTGGGCCAGAATCTTCTCTCCTTTGGTGAGCACCTTGGCCATAGAGGAATGTTGAGGGTGATAAGTGCAGGCAGGATCCTGAACACTTGCAGTGGGAGGCTGTCAGAGGAATCTTTTGGGTAAGGTGTATAAGCATCAACCAGATGGTGAAAATCTGAGAAGTGGAGGATCAGTCAGGGTAGATCTGTGCTGTCTAGACTATGTCCAAGGCCATCTCTCTGCTTGATCACTTGCTAGCTGGGCCAGTTACTTAAGCTATGAGTCTGTTTCCACTGTAACATGAGGATGCCGATGTTTGCCTCACAGGGTGGATGTGAGCAGTTAATTGTGGTAACTTGGGGGCACACCTCGTACAGGGTTTGATGCAGAAGGTGTTAGTAAATGTTCCTTGGAGTATGAGTTGATTATCAAGTTCCTTTCCTTCTTGGGGTTGGAGCAGTGGGAGAGCTCAGGATTCCTGAGGAAGAGCTCATAATGGAAGGGAAAGGATAGAGAAATCCTTCAGGAGAGGTATATGGAAGGCATATGGGACAAATCTTTCCTTTACTAGAGCTCAGAGGTAGCAATGTGAGCTTGAAGACAGGCAATGTGGAAGTTTCTGGGGAGGAAACTCCATCACATTTCATGCCAAAGAAATGGGACAGGCTGGCTAGGGACAGTTGCAAGAAGTAAGTCATTGCAAGTTTGTATATTTTTATATTTGAAGGCACAGAAAAAAGGCTAAGCATAGTTACTAGAATTTTAAACAAATATTAGTTTATTAAAGTAATTAATTTCGGGATCCCTGAGTGGCGCAGCGGTTTGGCGCCTGCCTTTGGCCCAGGGCGCGATCCTGGAGACCCGGGATCGAATCCCACGTCAGGCTCCCGGTGCATGGAGCCTGCTTCTCTCTCTGCCTGTGTCTCTGCCTCTCTCTCTCTCTGTGGGTGACTATCATAAATAAATAAAAATTAAAAAAATAATTAATTTCAAAATATAATTTTTCTTATGCTTTTTTCTTTTTTCTTATGGTTTTTAAGTTCAAATTATAATTTTTGTTATTCTATTTTGAATCTAATAAATTTGAAAATCTTACTTATTGCTTTTCTTTAATTTCAGTCTATAGTTTTTTTTTTGTTTTATTACAGTAAAACAAAGACAATGATCTTCACTTTTGGGGAGCATGTGTTGTTTTGGGGTAAAGAACACGTAACAAAATTTATGATCCTGTTAAGTATGCAGTTTGATGGTATTAAAGACATTCACAGGGATGCCTGAGTGGCTCAGCTATTGAGCAGAGTCTGCCTTTGGTTCAGGGTTTGATCCCGGAATCCTGGGATGGGGTCCCACATAGGGCTCCCTGCATGGAGCCTGCTTCTCCCTCTGCCTGTCTCTGCCTCTCTCTCTGTGTCTCTCATGAATAAATAAAATCTTTAAAAAAAAAAAGACGTTCACATTGTTGTACAACTATTACCATCCATTATCCTCCCTTCTAATCTTTTTCATCTTGTAAAACTGGAACTCTATACCCATTAAACAAAAGCTCTCTATTCTTCCCTTCTTCCAACCCCTGGCAACCACCATTCTACTTTTTGTCTTTATGATTTTGACCATTCTAAGTACCTTTGTAAGTGGAATCATACATATTTATCTTTTTGTGACTGTATGAAGTTCGATGTGTTTATTTCTTTTATTATCTGTGCTTTTGATGTCATACCTAAGAAATTATTGCCGAGCATGTGGATATCAGTTATCCCAGTACCATTTGTAGAAAAGACTGTTCTTTCCCCATTGAATAGTCTTGGTACCCTTGTCAAAATCATTTGACATATAAATATAAATATATATAAATGCACAAAGATTTATCTGGGCTATCTATTCTGTTCCATTGGTCAATATGTTTGTCTTTATGCCAGTACTACACTGTTTTATTTACTGTAGCTTTGTAATAAGGTTTGAAATCAGCAAGTGTGAATTCTCCAGTTTATTTTTGTGTGTTGACTTTGAATCCTGCTATTTTACTGAATTAATTAGTTCTAACAGTTTTGTGTCTGTGTAGTTTTTAGGGTTGTCTACATGTAAGATCATGTCATCTGCAAACAGATTACTTTACTTCTTTTTTTCCAGTTTAGATGCCTTTTATTTTTTTTCTTGTCTAATTGCTCTGGCTAAAACTTCCAGTATTATGTTGAATAGAAGTGGTAAAAGTGAGCATTTTTAAAAAAATATTTTATTTATTTATTCATGAGAGAGAAAGAGAGAGAGAGAGAGAGAGAGGCAGAGACACAGGCAGAGGGAGAAGCAGGCTCCAGACAGAGAGCCCGATGTGGGACTTGATCTCAGGACTCTAGGATCACGCCCTGGGCTGAAGTCAGGAGCTAAACCCCTGAGCTACCCAGAGATCCCCCAAAGTGGGCATTTTTAAGGTAATCCCTTATCTTAGAAGAAAAGCTTTCAATCTTTTGCCATTGAGTATTGTATTTGTGTGGGTTTTTCATATATGGATTGTATTATGTTGAGGTAGTTCCCTTCTATTTCTAGTTTTTATCATAAAAGGGGGTTGTTTTTTGTCAAGTACTTCCTCTGCATCGAGATGATCATATGTTTTTCTCCCTTATTCTGTTGACGTGGCATATCACATTGATTGCTTTTCATATGTTGAATCATCTCTGCATCCCAGGAATAAATCCCACCTGGTCATGATGTATACTCCTTTTATTATGCTGTTGAATTTTATTTGTTGAGAATTATTTTTGCATCAGTGTTCACAAAGGATATTGCTCCATAGTTATTTTTTCTTATAATGTCTTTGTCTGGCTTTGGTGTCAGGGTAATGTTAGCATCATAGAATGAGTTAAGAAGTGTTTCTTCCTCTTAAATATTTAAAACAAAATTTGAAAAAGATTGGTATTAATTATTCTTTAAATGTTTGGTAAAATTCATCAATGAAGTCATTGGGTCCAGGCCTTTTCTTTGTTGGGAGATTTTTTTGTGGGGGGGAGGGGAGATTTTTATTACAGATTCAATCTTCTTACTAGTTATATTCAGATATTCTAGTTCTCTGTGATTTAGTTTTGACAAGTCTTGTGTTTCTAAGAATTTATTTTTTTCATCTGGGTAATCCAACTTGTTGGTATACACTTGTTCATAGTACTCTCTTGTAATTCTTTTTATTTCTGTTGAATAGGTAGTAATACTCCACTTTCATTTCGGATTTTAGTAATTTGAGTTTTCTCCCTTAGTCCATCTAACTAAAGGTTTGTCCATTGGGGGGCTTTTTGAGAACTGCATTTTGGTTTCATTGATTTTCTCTATTATTTTTATATTTTCATTTAGTTTATCTCTGCTCTAATCTTTGTTATTTCCTCTCTTCTGCTAGCTTTGGGTTTAGTTTTGTTTTCTTTTTCTAGTTACTTAAGTTGTAAGTTGGGTTGTTGATTTGAGATTTTCCTTACTTTCTTTTTAATATGAGTGTTAACAGCTATAAATTTACCCTTTTATATCACATTCATTGCATCCCAGAAGTTTTGGTGTGATCCTTTTGGCTAGAACCACCATCTTCTGGTAGTTTGCCCGAATGACCAATGTAAAGGGAAAGATGAGAGATATCCACTGTATGTTCTCCAGGCGTTTTGGAAAACATGGAGTTGGTCCTTTGGTCACATACATGTGAATCTGCAAGAAGTGTGATATTGTAGACATCAAGGGAATGGGCACTGTTGAAAAATTAATGCCCCACAAATGTTACTATGGCAAAACTAAAACAAACACATTAAGGGTATGATTCCTTCTATGAAAATGAATGTACATGTTGAGTATACTAAGCGCTCTAAGAGCCAAGATAGCTTCCTGAAGCATGTGAAGGAAAATGATCAGAAAAAGAAGGATGTCAAAGAGAAAGGTACTTGGGTTTAACTGAAATGCCAGCCTGCTACACCCAGAAAAGCACACTTTGTGAGAACTGATGGAAAGGAGTCTGAGCAGCTGGAACCTATTCCCTATGAATTCATGGCATGATAAGCGTTAAAAAAAATACCTCTAGTCTAGTCTCTAAAACTATTTCTCTTAATTAAGTAGAAGTGTGGATGTTTTCTCCCCTAAATAAATATTTAAAGCCAAAAAGAAAAAAAAAGTTTTGGTATCCTGGGTTTTTATTTGCATTTATCTCTAAGTATTTTCTTTTTTTGAAAGGAGGAGGGGCAGAGGGAAAGGGAGAGAAAGCCTCAAGCAAACTCCCCATTGAGCACAGAGCTTGATGCTGGACTTGATCCCAGGACCCTGAGATCATGACCTGAGTGAAACTAAGAGTTGATGCTTAACTAACTGAGCCACCCAGGTGCCCCTCTAAATAGTTTCTGATTGCCCTTGTGGTTTCTTCTTTGATAATTTGGTTGTTTAAAAGTGTTTTTTTTTTTTTTTTTTTTTTAAAGTGTGTTGTTTAGGGCAGCCCGGGTGGCTCAGCGGTTTAGTGCTGACTTTGGCCCAGGGTGTGATCCTGGAGACCCAGGATCAAGTCCCACGTTGGGCTCCCTGCATGGAGCCTATGTCTCTGCCTCTCTCTCTGTCTCTCATGAATAAATAAATAAAATCTTAAAAAAAAAAGAACCCACATCTGTCCACCCCCCTCCAGAGCCTGAAGTCTTAAGGCTCCAGCCCCACAAAAGAGAGAGAGGGAAACGCCTGGTGTCTGGCACCCTTGGGGTCACAGCTTAATTTCCATAATTTTGTGAATTTGCCAGTTTTCATCCTATTGTAGTCAGAGAAGATAATTTATATGATATCTACCATTTTTTCTTAAGATTTATTTATTTATTTGAGAGAGAGAGAGAGAGAGAGAGTAGTGGGGAGGGGCAAAAGGAGAGGGAGAAAGAGTCCCAAGCAGACTCCATACTAAAGATGGAGCCCATCTCAGGGGCTGGATCTCATGACCCTGAGATCATGACCTCAGCTGAAACCTAGAGTCAGTTGCTTAACCAACTGAGTTACCCAGGTACCCCAGTATGATATTTGCCTTTTAAAATCTATTGAGACTTAGTTTGCAGCCTAACATATAGTCAGTCTATTCTGGAAAATGTTCCATGCACATTTTCAAAGAACGTGTATGCTATTATTGTTGGGCAGGGTGTTCTATACATGTCTGTTAGTTCTAGTTGGTTTATTGTGTTGTGTCAATCTTCTGTTTCTTTACTTTTCTGTCTGTTTTTTCTACACATTATTGTGAATGAGCTATTGAAATCTCCAACTATCATTGTAGAACTATTTCTCCCTTCAATTCTGCCAGTTTTTGCTTCTTATATTTTGATGGTCTGTTGTTAGGTATGTAAATGTTTTTAATTGTTATATCTTCTCGATATATACTTCTTAATATATAAATATTAAGAAATATATATATAAATATATATTTATATATATTTAAGTGATTTATACTTGATATATACTTCTTGATATATACTTCTTAATATATAAATATTAAGAAATATATATATAAATATATATTTATATATATTTAAGTGATTTATACTTGATATATACTTCTTGATATATACTTCTTAATATATAAATATTAAGATATATATATATATATATATATATATATATATATATATATATATTAGGCTGGGCATGGAGCCTAATTTGGGGCTTGAACTCACAATCCTGAGATTGAGACCTGAGCTGAGATCAGAAGTCAGATGCTCAACTGACTGAGCCATTCACATGCCCCATCTTCTTGCAGTATTGAACTTTTTATTAACATGTAGGGTCCTTTATCTTTTGTAACCTTTTCTGATTTAAAGTCTATTTTGTCTGATATTAGTGTAGCCATCCTTGTTCTCTTTTGGTTACTATTTCCATGGAATATCTTTTTCTGTTCTCTCACTTTCAATCTGTTTGTATCTTTGGATATCAAGTGATTCTGTTATACACAGCATATAGTTGGATCATGTGTTTTTAGTCATTCTACCAATCTGTTTTTTTAAATATTATTTATTTATTTATTCATGAGAGAGAGAGAGATTGAGAGATTGAGAGAGAGAGAGAGAGGCAGAGACACAGGCAGAGGGAGAAGCAGGCTCCATGCAGGGAGCCTGGCGCGGGACTGGATACCAGAGTCCCGGACTGAAGGCGGCGCTAAACTGCTGAGCCACCGGAGCTGCCCACCAATCTGTTTTTTGATTAGAGACTTTAATCCATTTACTTTTAAAATAATTACTGATAAGAGGGTGTACTTTGGTCATTGTGCTATATGTTCCATATGCCTTATAGCTTTTTGTCCCTCATTTCCTGCATTTCTTCTTTTGTGCTTAGTTGATTTTTTGTAGTGAAATAATGAAATATTGTAGTGAAATAATGGTGTTTACATTTAACATCCCAAAGTCATAACACTTTAGTTTGAACCTGTAGCAGTTTAAATAACACAGAAACACAGATTTCCATTTTATTCAACACTGTATTTTCTTGACTTTCTCCACATCTTTAGTTCTTTAAGCATTTTATTTTATTTTATTTATTATTATTATTTTTTAAATTTATGATAGTCACACAGAGAGAGAGAGAGAGAGAGAGGCAGAGGGAGAAGCAGGCTTCATGCACCGGGAGCCCGATGTGGGATTCGATTCCGGGTCTCCAGGATCGCGCCCTGGGCCAAAGGCAGGCGCCAAACCGCTGCGCCACCCAGAGATCCCTCTTTAAGCATTTTAAAAGACATTTGTTTTAAAGTCTTTGTCTAGTATATCTGCCATTAGGTTTTTTCATGGATAGTTTCTGTTGATTTCTTTGTTTTTTTTTTTTTTTATTTTTTATTTGAATGAGCTATACTTTCCTGTGCCTTTATATGCCTTGTGATTTTTTTTTTGTTGTTGTTGAACACTGGACATTTGAATCTAATAATGTGGTAATTCTGGAAATCAGATTCTCCCCCTTCCTCAAGATCTGTTTTATTGTTGTTATTGTTTTTGTTTTTTGATTGTTGCTAGCTCTCTCTGAACTGAATATCAGCCTGAAGTATAAACTTAAAGTCTTCTCAGGTCTTTTTTGGGTGTTTCCCTGGGCATACATTGTCACTTTCTAGTTTTCCCCATATATGCAGTTGTTTTTGAATGTCCTATTTCTTAGTGTCTCACTCCTGAAAGGGGAAAAAGTAAAAAATAAAGAGGGGGGAAAAGACACTGGCCCTCAAAATCATTTCAGCCACAGAGGGTGGACCCAGCAACAACTGGGGGAGGTGCAAAAACAATAGCCTCCTGCCTCTTTATCTGTATCTCTGTGATCAGAAGCAGCAATCAGCCATCAGAGCATAGATTGCTGATATTTAGAAGACAGTATCCTTTCTGCCCAGCCTGGCTCTCCCAGGCTGTGTGCAAGCTTCTCCAGGAACATGAGCACAGCTGTCTGACATGTGCCTAACGATAGGGAATGGGTGATTGCTACTGTAATAATAGCTGAAATCAAGCAAAATTCATCATAATTTACCATCCCAATCTCTCCCTGGAAGTTCTAGGCCTTCAACAGACTCTAAAACGGTTATATCAGACTAATTCTCCCAGTGGTGTTGTTGTGTAGGAGAGGAATCAGATTCCTGGTGCTTCCTACTCTGCCATCTTCCCCGAGTCCCCCCAATATCTTCACTTTTTAAAATTAACATTTGATTAACTTGAGTTTAACAATCTAAATTCCAATAACAATCAATTCCACTTACAACTATAGCCCACTGAATCCTTTTAAATATTTTAAATTGTATATCTAAATATCAAATATTTGATTTTCTTTTTGAGTACTTAGATGCATGACTGGACAAACTTATTGACCCTAACAAGAAAAAACTTCCTTAAATGCTTAAATATTTTTGGAAGACTTATCAATGTTTAGATATAGTGAATTATAAGTTCCCTCACACATTATAATTGTTTTCTATCAACACCTTTTACATGCTTCAATTTAGAATTACTAACTGAAAATCAGTTACACATTTTTTATTTAAAAATTTTATTGTTATCACTTACAAATTATATTTTCTCCTCTGATTTTTCCATATAATTATTTTATTTATTTATATTGAAGTATAACTGACATATAATATTATTAGTTTCAGGTGTACAACATAGTATTCAGCCTTTGTATAAACAGTGGAATCGAGTTACCATTTGTCACCATACAAAATTAATACAGTATTATTGCTGTATTTCTTATGCTGTATATCACATCCCCATGACTTATTTTAAAGCTGAAAGTTTGTACTTCTTGATCCCCTTCACTTATTTTGCCGTCCCCCGAACCCCCTTCCCTCTGTAACAATGAACCAGAGTTTTGTTTTGTTTTTTTGGATTCCACATATCAATTATACATTTTTTAATAGAACAATGAAGCTAATCTTATAATTCTACTATGTTAAATTCTTTTAAGCACTACAAAAGCTTTAAATACCAAAATTACACAGATTTTTCCCAATGATTAACTTATTTACAACTTAGCATGAGTTTGATTTGCTCCATCACTTTTGGTTTAGTCTAACTAGAGAAGAAAAACCACTACGAGTGATATGGAATAAGGAACTGGTGAAGGGGTCTATGGAGGTCTGTTGCCTCTGCATCTGTGGTAGGCCTGAGATCAGCATAGGTCAGTGGGGAAGCCATGCTGGATGTGAAGTGAGGACAGTAAGGATGAAGTGGAATCTATCTGTCCTTCATTACCCCCAACCTTGATGATCTGGACTGTCTGCAGAGGGACCTGGTGATGCCTGGCCAGGAGTTAGAGTCTGAAGGAAGAGATCTGACAGGACCTGGAGGCCCTGCAGGACTGGCTGCTCCCCATGCCCACAAAGTGAACCAGCAGAGCTGCAATGATGTGTAGAGCTGCAGCCATCCTAGCACCCCAAGCTGACCTTTACAGCATCATGGCTGCTGCTTTGTTTGTTGTTTAATATTTATTTATTCACGACAGAGAGAGAGAGAGAGAGAGAGAGAGAGAGGCAGAGACACAGGCAGAGGGAGAACAGGCCCTATGCAGGGAGCCCAACGCAGGACTCAATCCCGGGTCTCCAGGATCACACCCCCGGGCCGAATGTGGCGCTAAACCCCTGGGCCACCGGGGCTGCCCATGGCTGCTGCTTTGATTCTGCCTTTCCACCTTCCCAATCTCTTGTGGCCAACCCTAACCTCGAACCATTAGAAAAATGTGGCTTCATCTTCGCTAAGCTGATGTTGTACAAAGCCACCATGTTCGTTCCAAACCTTCTTGGAGTTCAAAGGACATATCTCCACTTAAGGGAGCAGTTTTCCTATCTCATCTGTACAATGTATGACCATGATCTGTGATTAGTATCTCAAGAAGGTTAAAGTTGTCTATTTGCCAGAAATTTGTGGTTAGGATGCCAGACCTGGTGCCCACAAACATCTAGGTCAGTCTCCTTGACTGAGTACACGAAGTAAATGTTTTAAACTCCATTTATAAATTTGATATTTTGATTTCCTCTAAGTTCATAGTCTTCTTTTTTTTTTTTTTTTAAGTTCATAGTCTTCTGATGGATTTAGATTTGCATCCTGCTTTCTGTATCCAAGTTGTACCTTCACTGGAGTATATGGCAGTCTGGGATCCCCCTTCAAGCTGCAGCTACTCTTGGTGACTCTTCACTTTGGCCTGAATAAATATTACTCCTTTCCTTATTCTTGTCCGAGTGGATCACAACTGTGGAGATGTTTTAATGACATCCTACCTGCATTCCTTACAAGGCTGTGCTTACAACCTGGAAATCACATTAAGGCCTATTCTGAGCACTGGATTAGGACCCTGCAAAGCCTCAGGAGTCCTCCAGGGCATGGAGATAGAAGCATGTGCACTGTGTACACCCAGGATCAGGATCTTCATCATCTATATTACACATCCATGGTAGACCCCAGGGAGGAATGTAGGGTTCAGGGTCACCTCTAGGAAAAGGACTGAAGCCAGCAAGAACCACACACAAACTTTTGAAAAAGAGCAATGAGGCCCCTTGTGGGATACTGGGTGTGGGTAAAAGGCTTTGTGGACCAATTGTATAACAAGAGCTCAAGCTTTGGCTTGGTGCCTGAGAAACTGCTCTTGAGTCCCACAGTCAAATTTGAGCAAATGCAGGATGATTGTTGTCCCATCTGTCTGGGCTTTGGGTGCCACCTTGTGGTGGAACAGTGATTCTGGTCTTCTGAGAGTCCCATGCCCTCACAGGAAGGAACCCAATCTTCTGTCTCCAAGGCCGTTACTATTACAACATAAGGACACAGGTGCCAGTCATCCAATATCTCCCCAAAGCTTTCCTGTGTCTGCAGAGCAGGCTGGGCTTCAGTGAATCCTAGAGGTTTGGGGAAGCCACCAAATGAAGTCAACTGATATGAAGGGAGGGACTTAGTACCAAAGATTCCAGTCTGTAGCTGTTGAGGATTTTGTCTTTAATATAACTCCGAAGAATGTGCCAGAACATTATCTGATCTTAGAAGCCCCTGTACTTTCCAGCCTATTTTAGCCCAGGCTGTAGACCATGGCTTTTACTTAGCTCTTTTGGGGTCAAGGGGCTCCTCTGAGGACCCAAAGAAAGATGTGGATTTTCCTTTAGAAAATGTACAAGCATATGCGAGTAGGATTTTGGGGAGCTAGTGAACTCTTCAGGGATCCAGGGATGCCTGTAGTTTGTAAAAACCTCTATTCTAGATTCCTAATTCTGTCAGTGTTTTGGAGGCTTGATGCCTTCAAATAGATTTGCTATCATTCTGTGGAGATTGACAATGTCCGCATAAGGACAAGACATCTAGAGATGGAGAAAGGACATGGTAAAACCTCTTCTCATGAGAGAAGTAACATCACTAGCCTCAAGATGTACAAGGAGCTTCCTTGTGTTGAGAAGCAGACGTTCCTTTTGTGAAAGTATCTGAGAAAGAGAAATAACAAAAATAAATGACTCACATAATGAGCGGAAGGCAAGCCACTCTCTAGAAGGGTTTCCTAAAACAAGTCTTAACTCTATTTCAGACGTCTGAAAGTCTCTGAAAGTCTTCTGGAGGCAAGGCAAAATATTTAAGACATTCAAAAACTCACAGTGGGGCAGCCCAGGTGGCTCAGCGGTTTAGCGCCTCTCTTCAGCCCAGGGCGTGATCCAGGAGACACTGGATCGAGTCCCACATTGGGCTCCCTGTATGGAGCCTACTTCTCCCTCTGCCCATGTCTCTGCCTCTCTCTCTGTGTGTCTCTCATGAGTAAGTAAATAAAATCTTAAAAAAAAAAAAAACTCACAGTGGCCTGATTCTAGAATAAAACTAAAACATATTCATCCATGATTCTTTAAATTCATCCTTAAAGCCATTTTCTTTTGGTTTGGTGCTATTCATTTGCTCAACAGATATTTACTTAATGTATATTGGTAAAGAGAAGTTTAGAGTTGGTAGGAACTTCTGGCATCTGTTATTTTGATTCCTTTTTTTCTCAGACAAGCAACACCAGGACCAGAGAGGTAAAATGTCACTCTTTCATTTATTCGTCATTCAAGCTTACCAGTCATTTCTTATGTGTCAGGGACTGGGCTTTGTAGGAGGAATAAAAGAGGAAAACGCTGAGAATAATCTAATGAGATAGAGAAGTATATAGACAAATGGCCATAATTATTTAAGTTAATTATTTTAATAGAGGCTATTAAAAAAAAAACAGAGGAAGCTTAACAAAAACAAAACAAAACAAAAAACCACCCAAATCGATTATATCTGCTAAGAGTAAGATGACTTTACAGAGGAGGTAGCGCTTGAGCTTGCAACTTGATGGATGAATGGGGGGTTGCTAGGTAGGCTAGCTGTGTTTGTTACAGGCTTCAGACATAGTAACCAGATTGGTCAATGCAATATGGCACCAGACCAAGGGATGAGTGGGGCCTAAAATCTAGCCTGTACTCCACTGTGAGGAAGAGGTGCCTTTTCCTATTTTGCACAGAGGCACAATATGGGTCTCCAGTCCTAAGATGTGGGCAAAGGCACGGACATATAGGAGAACAAGGTATGTTCTGAGAACTATCAGCTCTGAGAAGCATTAGTTCAGAATTACTAGTGTAAAAGTATAGATGAGAGGTGATGAGTCCCAACAGGTGAGTATCAAGGTACTCAAGGGCTTTGTCCCTCACCATAGCTAGTAATGGTCATGCTGGGAATGGGACCTGAGTGCCTTCCTTCCAGACCACTGATCTTTCTACAACACTGAACTGTGTCTGGGTAGACACTGAGCTCTGTGCTGGGTGCTGGGCAGCACACAGGAATATGCACAGGCCTTGGTGTCAGGGTTTGCAATCAGGGAAGAACACAAGACCTACAGATGGAGAATAAGAACAGCAAAATGTGATTAGGAGCAAACAGGAGGAGAAGGAGCACAGGGCATAAGTTCAGCACCCAGGAGTGCTTTGCCACAGACCGAGGGGCAGGCCAGTGAACAGAATTCAAGGTCAAAGCTGTCTGACTCCAAAGCCTTAAAAATGCCCACACTCTAACTCAACAGCTCCAGTTCTAAGAACCAATCCTAAGGAAATAACTGAAGATACTTTCAAAACTATAAGGATGGTCTGTGAAAAATATTTTGTAACATTAAAACATTAAAAAATTAAAACATTAAACATTAAAAACAAAAGGAAGTAACATAAAAACAAAGCAATGCAAAACATTAAACATTGACCAAAAAAAAAAAGGGAAATAATCTAAATGTCCAACAATAAGAGATTGGGTTAGTGTATTAAAAATGATGGAATATAAGGTAGGCATTAAAAAGATGTTTCATTTTTAAAAAAGATTTTATTCATTTATTTTAGAGAGAGACAGAGACAGAGAGAGCGTGGGAGGGAGGGGCAGAAGGAAAAGAGAATCTCAAACAAACTCTACACTGAGCACAGAGCCCGATGGGGGGCTTGCTTGATCCCAGCTCCCTGAGATCATGATCTGAGCCCAAATCAAGAGTCGGACTCTCAACTGAATGTGCCACCCAGGTGCCCCCCTAAAATAATGTTTTTTTAAAAAGATTTCATTTATTTATTCATGAGAGACACACAGAGAGAGAGGCAGAGACACAAGCAGAAGGAGAAGCAGGCTCCCCATGGGGAGCCTGATGTGAGACTTGATCCCAGGATCCCAGGATCACAACCTGGGCCAAAGGCAGATACTCAACCACTGAGCCATAATATGTTTTAAATGTATATTTATTAATAGGGGGAAAGGTCAGTTCATTATTGAATGAAATGAGCAGATTAAGCTACATACTGCATAATACTGTCTTTATAAAGATATTAAAGAATTTATATCTGGTAGGGTATGGTAGTGATTAACTTTTTTTTTTTTTTTAATTCATGAGAGACACACAGAGAGAGGGAGAGACAGGCAGAGGGAGAAGCAGGCTCTCTGCAGGGAGCCTGATGCAGCACTAGATCCCAGGACCCCCAGGATCACAACCTGAGCCAAAGGCAGATGCTTAACCACTGAGCTACCCAGGTGCCCTAGTAGTGATTAACAGAAAAATGTGATGCTGGTTGACTTCTATTTTATAAATTTTTTGCTAACCTGAATCTTCCAATTTTTTCCTATAATGAATAGGTCTTACTTATGCAACAACAAATAAAGTTACGGTAGAGTATTTTACAGTTTCTATCTCCTCCCTGGTGTAAGATGGGGGCATCTGTTAGGATTAAATAAGATAAAACATTTAAACATTCAGCACAGAGGTTGGCATATAGTTAAGCATCATTAAATGTTAGCTACTAATGCTACCATAATAACAATGACAGCATTAATAATCACTGCTACTCTAATTACTAGGTCTATTATAACAACAGTACTATCCCAAACCACAACTATCACTACTGGCTACTGGCTACTGGCTCTGGTCCAGGGTCAGGCCTTGGAAGAAGGACTGGGGCTGTGATTTTGGTTTTCAGGACACAGTCCAAGTAAGAGGCTTTGCCTCAGTAGCAAGTTTTGGGTGGGAGGCAGAGTCAGAGATTAGAAAATGAAGTAGAGACTCTGTTCTCAGGCCAGCTTCTGGCCTTGGTGATGTTGGGTTCAGTGCCAGGGTGCTGGGTTGGAACTGCAAGTGTCAGGTGAGGGCCAAGGCATGAATGGAGGCTGCAGAAGCTGGACACTACTCAGAGAGCCTCCCTAGGCCTATGATTGCCATGAAGGCCCAGTCATGTTTGCCTTTGTCCATATTCCATCTGAACCCATACCAACTAAGAATCCTGCTCCCCCTTTCTTGAGTCTACCCCCGTGGAGGTCTTGCCCACCAAAACAGATCCTCCTTGACCCTTTGTATCACCTCTCTCCAAGCTCTTACCCAGGTTCTCTTTCCAAAGCCAGACCTTATCCAATCTTTTCTTATTTTATTTTTAAGATTTTATTTATTTATTTGAGAAAGAGAGACAATGAGAATCAACATGGGTGTTGGGAAGCAGAGGGAGAGGCAGAAGCAGACTCCCTGCTGAACAGGGAGCCTGATGCAAGGCTCGATCCCAGGACCCTGAGATCATGACCTGAGCTGAAGGCAGACATTTAACCCACTGAGCCACCCAGGCACCCCAGACCTTATTCAGTCTTATCGCTGCTTCCCAAGTTTGCAGCAGTTTGGTGCTCTCTGGACTATCTTCCTCTTCAAAAATGGTCTCCCACTAGGAGGTATTGGACTACCCATGGCATCTTAGCCTATGCCAGCTAAATCCAACTACTTCTGGCTAATTAATTTGTAAGATCCCTAACTCATGATGCCCCAATGATAAATGTACATTCTTTGTCTCTGATAGCATTTTCTGAGAAGATGTGCAATGTGGCAGGATGCAGGGGTATTTGAAAAGAGCTTTTTTTTGTTTTGTTTTGTTTTAAAGAAGTAGCAAGTAGTGACATTTGTTTTGAAGTGTAATGTATGTGTAATAAAACAGATATTAAATGTACAGTTTGATAAATCTTGGCAATTGCGTATGCACGTGTTACACCATTCTAATCAAGTTATGGAATATTGCCATTACCCTAGGAGGTTCCTGTGTGCCCATTTCCAATGTGTCTCCCCCACTCCACCAAATACAATGATTGTTCTAATTTTTATCATCACAGATTAGTTCCGCCTGTTCTAGAATTTCATGTAAATGGAATCATTGTTTTTATCTAACTTTTTTGCCCAATGGAATGATTCTGAGATTCATCTGTGTTGCTCCTGTACCCATAATATCCTTTTACTGTTGAGTGTATTCCATCATGTGAATATATGACAATTTGTTTATGCACTCACTTCTTTTTTTTTTTTTTTTTTTTATGCACTCACTTCTTGGTGGAAATGTGTGTTGTTTCCAGTTTTTGGCTAATAGTGTCAAAGCTCCTGTGAACATTCTTATACAAGTGTTTTGGATATATGTTATTATTTTTCTTAAATAAATACTTAGGAGTGGAATTTTTTGGTCATAGGGTAGGTGTATATTTAGCCTTCTAAGAAACTCCAAAAGAGTTTTCCAAAGTAGTTGTAACATTTCAGACTTGCGTTAGCAATTTCATGAACATTCCAGTTCTTCTACCTACTTGCTAGTATTTGTGGTTGTCAGCTTTTAAAATTTTAGCCAGGCTGTGTTATTAGCCTTGTGTTTTATTAATGTAGCAGTGATACAAATTCTCGTTTGCCTTTAAAAAATGTATGGCTTTAAATTATGATTTCTTTTGATTATGGAGTAAATATGTGAATGATAAAACCTCATCAAAAACAAAACAAAAAACCCCACCCACAATTCTGTATACACCGCTGGGTGTATAATGGTATCTCATAAATACCTTTGGATTATTTAGAAGTGTTTCGCTTTTCAATTATTAGGGGATTTTTTTGATATTATTATTTCTAATTTTATTCTGTTAAAGTTGGATAACAATCTCTTATTTTCATTTATTTTAGAGGGAGAGAGAATGAGGTGGGGGAGGAGGGGGAGACGGAGGGGGAGAGAGATAATCTCAAGCAGACTCCCTGCTCAATCTCACAACCCATGAGATCATGACCAAAGCTGAAATTACAAGTTGATAACCCAGGTACCCCAAAAGATAATCTTTTAAAATGGTTGAGATTTGCTTAAAGACGAGCCTGTGGTATATTTTAGTGAAAGTTGCATGTGTACTTGAAAAGAATGCAGGGACACCTGGGTGACTCAGTCAGTTAAGCATCTGCCTTTGGCTCAGGTCATGGTTGCAGGGTCCTGGGATTGGGCCCCATTTCGGGCTCCCTGCTCAGCGGGGCATCTGCTTCTCTCTCTGCCCCTCACCCCACTCACTCTCTCTCACTCTCTCTCTCTCTGTCTCTCAAATGAATAAATAAAATCTTTCCAAAACAGAAAAAAGAAGAAGAAGAAGAAGAATGCATAGTCTTTTGTTATTGGGTGGAGTGTGTGATGAATTTAAGTTAGGTCAGGTTGGTTGCTAGTGTTCAAATCTCCTACATCTTTCCTGATTTTTTTGTCTACACAGTCTATCAGTTACTGAGAGAAGAATTTTTAAATCTTCAACTAGGATTGTCTACTTCTTCCTATAATATTTTTGTTTCATTTATTTTGAAGTTCTGTTTTAAGATGTATACACATTTAGTTTTATCAATTCTTAAGTATTCATACTTAATTCTTTTTAGTGAATTGACTTTTTTATAGTTATGAAATTAGTTTGAAAAAATCTCTGTAATACTTATATTGAGACTGGCTTTCTTACTTTCAGTGTGTGCATGGTATATATTTTTTTCCATCCTTTATTGTCAACCAGTCTGTGTCTATTTTGAGTGTGTCTCTTATAAAAAGGATATAATTTGGGATTAGTTTTTAAAATCCAGTCTGATAATCTTTTACATGGAGTGTTTAATTGATTTACATTTAATGCACTTATAATATGGTTGAGTTTAAGTTTTGCAGTACTGCCCTTAGACAGAAACAAGACTGTCCAGGGTCCCACAGTACTTAGGGGGCCTTGTGCTTTGGAGTGCCTTTCTCAAGAATTTTAAGTTCTGCTGCAATGCCTTGGACCAGTGAGCCTGGCAGTGCCATCTGGGCAAGGTGCCGTTAGACCAGACATGGTCCTGTATGGATCCCTGCTACCAGAATGGTGCTGATACACTGATTTGGGGTGACTCTCAAGTTGGACACATTCAGGGCTCTGGGATATTAATATGGCTATTGCCAACCCTTGGGGTTGAGTACCATGGTGCTGCTTCTGCTCTGTAGTACCCCCTTTGGGAGAGGCATTAGCAGGCCTCCTACCCTAGTCAACCCCCCATTCTGCAGAAGAAGTCAACCCAACTCTTCTGCAGGCTCTGAACTATGGGCCCTCCCTTGTCTGCAGTTGATGTGATGTGTGATTTGGCTCAGCCTTTTTTTTTTTTTTAACCCTTTTGGCGATATAATTCACATATCATACAGTTCACCTATTTGAAGTGTGCAAGTTGATGGTGTTTAGCATATTCACAGAGTTGTGCAGCCATGCCTACAATTTTAGAGCATTTTCATCATCCCCCAAAAGAAACCATGTGGCCATTAGCAGTCACTCCCTATTTCCCCCATTAACGCAGGTCTAGGCAACCACTAATTACTTTATGGATTTGCCTACTGTGCACATTTCGTATAAATAGAATCATATGATATGTGGTCCTTTGTGATTGGCTTCATTCACTTAATGTAATGCTTCTGGGATTTATCTGTGTTATACCATCTATTAGTACTTCATTCCTTTTCATTGCCAAATAATATCCCATTGTATGACTATACCCATATATTTTTTAAAAAAGACTTATTTACTTATTTCAGAGACAGCACAAGTGGGAAGGGCAGAAGGAGAGAGAGAATCTCAAGCAGACTCTGCACTGAGCATGGAACCTGATACAGGATTCAATCTCAGCACCATGAGATCAGTACCTGAGCCCAAACCAAGAGCTGGACGTTTAACTGACTGAGCCACCCAGGCACCCCTCTTGTCATTCTTGAGGAATATGCACCCATTGCTACAGTCTATTTTATTTTATTTAAATTTAAAAAATTGTTTAGTTTTTAAAGATTTTATTCATTTATTCATGAGAGACAGAGAGAGAGAGAGAGAGAGAGAGGCAGAGACACAGGCAGAGGGAAAAGCAGGCTCCATGCGGGGAGCCCGATAGGACTCGATCCCGGGACTCCAGGATCATGCCCTGGGCTGAAGGCAGGCGCCAAACCACTGAGCTACCCAGGGATCCCCACTACAGTCAATTTTAGAACATTTCCATTATTACCCCCAAAAGAATGCCCATACTCCTGAGCCATCATCCCTCATTTTCCCGCAAACCCTTCCAGCCCTAAGCAATAGCTAAGCTACTTCCTCTTTCTTTCTTTTAAAGAATTTATTTATTTATTTGACAGAGAACGAGTGAGAGAGCATTTAAGCAGCAGGGGGAGGAGCAGGGAGCCTGATGGCGGGCTCAATCTTAGAACCCTGGGATCATGATCAGAGCTAGAGGCAGATGCTTAATTGACTGAGCCACCCAGGTGTCCCTCTCCTTCCTGTTTCTATGGATTTGCTTATTCTCAACATTTCATATAGATGAAATCTTACAATATAAAGTCCTCTATGAGACTGACTTCTTTGACTTAGCATAATATTTTCTTGCTTTACCCATGTTGTATTTTCTTCTTGTTGCTGTGGACACATTAATAAGAGTGCCAGTTTCTTCTTGAGCTCTATCCACCCTCCTCCCCCCACCATGCACATCATGAAAACCTGTAAAAGCCAGATAAATATAGAGCCCACTCAGCATATTGTCCTTTTTAAAATCACTAACTATCTTCCAGTTTGTACCCTTTTGGTCACTCTCCAATGTCTTCAAACAATTATTTTTTATATTTTATTCAGAGTTTATAAATATATACAGTAGCCCCCCCCTTATCTGTGGGGGATATATGAAAGCACAGATAGTATTAAACCTATATATGCTTTGCTTTTTCCTACATGTACATAGCTATGATAAAGTTTAATTTATGAATTAAGCACAGAGGTTAATAACAATAATAAAATAGAACAAATGTAACGACAACATATTATAATGAAAGTTATATGACTGTAGTCTCTTTCACATGTACACACACACACACAACACAACACATCTTGTATTCTTCTCACTCTCCTTGTGATAGTGTAAGATGATAAAATGCCTCTGTGATGAGATGAGGTGAAGTGAATGATGTTGGCATTGTGATACAGCGTTAGGCTACCTTCTGAGGATATGTCAGATGAAGGATCATCTGTTTCTGGTCTGTGGTTGAGCAGAGGTAACTGAAACCACAGAAAGTGAAACCTCAGATAAGAGGAGACTACTGTATTTCAATACCAGCTACTTTGCCGTTATCAGAACAGTGTGATCTTTTAACCTCAGTGTTAGACTTTGACTAGTCTGTGTACAAGAATATTGAAGGACCAGCTGTTTTCTGGACTAGAAAGTCCAAAATTCTGGCAGGGCCTAAATCTTAAAGGAAACTCAGCTCACTTGCTCATCCTTCTAACACTCATAGGTTCATTAAGCATGTATTTGACATTAGGCACTACGCTAGCAAGAGAAATGTCTGAGACATGGTTCCTATCTTCAAGTTTATCATCTAGCATAAGAACAAACAAACATCGGTGTAGTGTTTAAGTGTTTAGAAAGCACACATTCTGTCACATTTATTTTATTTATTATTATTATTTTTTAAAAAATTTATTTATTCATGAGAGACACAGAGAGGCAGAGGGAGAAGTAGGCTCCACACAAGGAGCCCGACATGGGACCCGATCCCAGGACTCCAGGATCAAGCCCTGGGCTGAAGACAGGTGCCAAACTGCTGAGCCACCCAGAGATCCTGATTCTGTCACATTTAATTGTCACTACAACTCTTATTTCCCCCACTTTGCAGAGAAGGAAACTCTTTGACCATAACCTCCAATTCTTGCTCAACTACTCCCACAGCGCCTGGTCTACATTCAGGACAACCAGTCCACTGCCTCTCCACTTGATTTTCAGGCATTTGCTCCTTCCATTTTCACTTCCCTGTCCATCTTAGATCCAATAGTCCACCATTACTTCTGTCACTCTTTTGTGGATTTTATAAAATCCTTTGTCTCTCTGAGCTTTAATCACACTTTTGCAGAAACACTCTAGCCCTAGATGGACTGAACTATTTCCTTCTCTATGCATACGACTGGGTCTCTGAGTACCACTGAGCAGTCTCACATGTCAGCATATATGGGTACTTCAAGTTTATGGTCACCAACTGAGCTCTCAGCACTACCTGCTGGTGATCCAGCTCCATCCTTCTGGCTATCATGCTCTTTCCCTCCATGCAATGACTACTCGCACTTCCTCCATTCAAACTTCCAACTCCTACCTCATCCTCTTGCTCTCAACAGCTGACTTAGCATCCATCTTTACCAAAAAACTAAACACTACCAAATATACATACACACCTGCATTTACGCATATCCTCACTCCCTGTCCTCCTTTACAATGGACATAGGTCCCTCCTCCTATCAATTCCTCCATATGCACCCCGAACCCCACTTTTTGCAGCCTGCTCAAAAATCATATATTGATGATTCCCTCCGTTTTGAGGTTTCAACCTCTTCTCTACTGGCTCCTTCCCCAAAACTTTTAAATATGCTCAAGTTTCTCCTCACCTTAAAAAAATACCTTCCATTCAATATTGTCAAGATAACAGTTCTTCTCAACTTGATCTGTAGATTCAACATTATCTAACCCAAATCCCAGCAAGTTATTTTATGTATATTTACAAACCAATCTAAAGTTTAAAAAGACTTGGGACACCTGGGTGGCTTGGTGGTTTGGTGTCTGCCTTTGGCCCAGGGCGTGATCCCGGACTCCCAGGATCTAGTCCCACGTCGGGCTTCTGGCATGGAGCCTGCTTCTCCCTCTGCCTGTGTCTCTGCCTTTCTCTCCCTCTCTCTGTGTCTCTCATGAATAAATAAATAAAATCTGGCTGGCTCAGTTAGAAGAGCATGTGACTCTTGATTTCATGGTTGTGATTTGTGTTGGGTGTTTTTTACTAAAAAAAAAAAAAAAAAAAAAAAAGACCCAGAATAGCCAATTTAGTATTGAAGGAGAACAATAAGGTGGAAGAAGACTGAAACTACCTGTTTCAAGACTTACTATAAAGCTACAGTAATCAAGATAGTTATGGGATGGGCAAAAGGAATAGATACAAAATAGCCCAGAAGTAGGTGCACAGAAATATAATCAACTGATCTTTGGCAAAAGACCAAAGACAGTCAGTGGAGAAAAGATAGTCTTTTCAACAAATGGTGCTGGAACAACCAGACCTACAAAAAAAAAAAAAAAAAAGAGTCTAGAATAGACCTTATACTTTTCACAAAAATTAACTCAAAATGGATCATAGACCTAAATGTAAGATGCAAAAAAAAAAAAAAAAAAGTAAAATGCAAAACTATAAAACCACTAGAAGATAATATAGGAGAAAAATTTAGGAATCCTTGAACTTGGTAATGACTTTTTATTTTTTATTTAATTTTATTTTTAAAAATATTTATTTATTTATTCATTCATGAGAGACATACAGCGAGAGGCAGGGACATAGGCAGAAGGAGAAGCAGACTCCTTGTGGGGAGCCTGATGCAGGACTCGATTCCAGGACCCCAGAATCATGACCTGAGCCACAGGCAGATGCTCAACCAGTAAGCCACCCAGGAGCCCCTGGCAATGACTTTTTAAATACAATAGCAAAAGTAGTATTTGTGAAAGAAAAAAATGGTAAATTAGACTCCATTAAAATGAAAAGCTTCTACTCTATGAAAGATGCTGTTAAAAGAACAAAAAGATAAGCCACAGACTGAGAAAACATAGGCAAGACACAAATCTAATAAAGAACTTGTGTTAAAAATATACAAATAACTCTTTAAACTCAACAATATGAAAATAAGCCACTCAATTTAAGAATGGGCCCCTAAGGGGCGCCTGGGTGGTTCAGTCTGTTGGGGGTCTTGCTTTTTGGCTCAGGTCATGATTCTAGGATCTTGGGATGGAGCCCCACTTTGGGCTCCTTGCTCAGCCAGGAGCCTCCCCACTTTCTCTCTGCCGCTCCCTCTGCTTGTGCTGTCTCTCTCTCTCTCTGTTAAATCAATCAATCAATCACTCAATCTTTAAAAAAATAAAAATGGGACCCCCAAATGGGCAAAAAGATCTGAACAGACAACTCGCCAAAGAAGATGTACAGATGGCAAATAAGCATATTAAAAGATACTAAATCTCATGTCATTAAGGAATTGCAAATGAAAACAAAATATTATTGCACACCTATTAGAATGGCTAAAATCCCAAACACCAATCTCCAGTGAGTAAAGGGAACAACAGGAATTCTCATTCATTGCTGATGGGAATACAAAATGGCATAACCAATGTGGAAGACAGTTTGGCAATTTCTTTTTTTTTTTCAAAGATTTTATTTATTTATTGATGAGAGACACACACAGAGAGAGAGGCAGAGACACAGGCAGAGCGAGAAGCAGGCTCCATGCAGGGAGCCCAAAGTGGGACTCGGTCCCGGGACTCCAGGATCATGTCCTGGGCAAAAGGTAGGCGCCAAACCGCTGAGCCTCCCAGAGATCCCAGTTTGGCAATTTCTTACAAAGCTAAACATAGTCTTATCATAAGATCTGGCAATTGTCAACTTCAGTATTTGTCCAAATGAGTTGAAAACTTAGGTCTCCACAAAAACTTGCACATGTATGTTTTAGCAGCTTTATTCATTATTGCCAAAGCTTAGAGGTAACCAAGACATTCTTCTATAGGTAAGTGGATTAAAAATTGTGGTACACCTAGATCATGAAATATTCTACAAAAAGAGAAATAAGCCACTGAGCCACAAAAGAACAGGGACTAACCTTAATGCATATTGTTAAGGGAAAGAAGCCAGTTTAAGAAGATTATCAATTGTGTGATTCCAACCATGACATTCTAGAAAAAGCAAAACTATAGAGATAGTAAAAAGATCAAGTGTTGTCAGTGGTTTTGGGGGAGGGAGGGATGAAGAGGTGAATCATAGGGGATTTTTAGGGCAGTGAAACTACTTTGTATGATACTTTAATGATGGATACATGACCTTATACCTCAAACCCACAGAACAGCACAACACAGAGTGAACTCTAATGTAAGCTATAAACTTTAGTTATTAACAATGTATCAGTTTGAATCATTAGCTGTAACAAGTGTACCACACTAATACAAGATGTTAGTAGTAGGGGAAGCTGTATGTGGAGGGGGAGAAAGAATATATGGACACTCTCTGTACTTCCTGTGCAATTTTTCTGTAAACCTAAGCTTTAAGTAACAAAGTTAATTAATGAAATTAAGTTCAATTAAACCCAACCCAACCCAACAGTACCTCCCTTCAATTCCATCTCCCCCTGCAGTTATTGTCATTTTTCTCTTCCCATGATGGACATACTTCTTGAAAGAGTTTGTCTAAGTACTACAGAAAATAAGAATTTACATTGATTGAATGCTTATTAATGTGTTGAACATTCTATGTAGATTATTGTACTCACTTCTTACGATAGTCCTATTGCATTGGTATTATTTTTATAGATTTGGATCCTGGTGTGTAAAAAGTTTGAGTCATTGACCAACTTCAAATTGTTAATAAGTGTTGAAACCAGTGTTTGAGCACAGCTGCTGGACCTTAAGGGTAATGCTCTTAAATCACTCTACTCATGGGCTCCATTTTTTTCTCCAGGGTCTTGGCAGGCATTGCACAGCTCCAAGGACACCATTATTCTATAGTCTGTGTAAATGGTGGCTCCTGGGGCATAATTTGAAAGATGCCTTCCATAGGTCTACCATGTGGTAGCCCTGCTTACCTCCCATCCATCCTTCATCCCCATCTCTTTACTGGATCTACTCTTGCTAAGGTCAATGACTACACTTTAATACATCCAGCAGACACTTTTCTATCTTATTTATCCCCTCAGCAACAATTGACCACTCTTTTCTTTTTGAAACATTTTTTTCCTTGGTTTCTTCCTCCTTCTTTGGCTGTTCTTTCTCAGTCTCCTTTGCCAGCTCTTCTGCCTCTACCTGGCATTAAATGTGGGAGTTCTGCAGGTTCTTGTCTAGGACCCCTTCTCTCGTTACCCTCATACACCTTGTAGGCAGTCTACTCTTATTCTTCATTTGTCATCTATATATCTAGGACTCTAAAATTTATGTCTCCAACCTATCTGGGACTAACATTTGATTGTCTTACAGATATCTTACACTCAAAATGTTCAAAATAGAATCTTTCAGATCCTTTGCCATACTTAATCCAGCCCCATCCTCCTTTATTTTACTTTATGTTTGAAATATACATCCCAGCCTAAAATTGCATAAATGTGTATGTATAGTTTAGTGAATACTTACGAAGTGAAATGACTATGTAATTACCATCTACATCAAAAGATGGAGCATCATTGAAAGCTCAGAAGTCATCTCTGTGCCCCTCTCCAATCATAATCAACCTTCTCCTTCCTAGAGCAATCACTTACATGGTCTTTGGTGATGATCATTTCTTTGCTTTTAGTTACATTAATTTCACCACTTATGTATATATCCCTAAACAATGTAGTTCAATTTTTAAAAAAGATTTTACTTATTTATTCATGAGACACAAAGAGAGAGAGAGAGGCAGAGACACAGGCAGAGGGAGAAGCAGGCTCCATGCAGGAAGCCTGACACGGGACTCAATCCTGGGTGGGTCTCCAGGATCAGGCCCTGGGCCGAAGGCGGCGCTAAACTGCTGAGCCACCAGGGCCGCCCCTGTAGTTCAATTTTTTAAATGGAAAAATGAATGGAATCACACTGTATGTTTTCTTTTCTGTCTTGCTTCTTTTTCTCAATAGGATGTTTATGACATTCATGCTTATTGCCATGTTTCACTCTAGTGCATCCATTTTCACTACTATATAATGTTCCATTGTGTGACTAAACACACAATGTTTATGATTATGAATTGTTTATGATGATGACATTGGATTTATTGCCAGTTTTTGGAACTAGGATTAAAACACTGCTTCTGTCGACCCCACTGTATAGGAATCTTTGTAATAATATGCATGCATCTCTCTTAGTCTATACCTGAGAGTGGAATTGGTGGGCCACAGATTATTGTCAGCTTTGCTAGATAATGCCAAACTGATTTCTTTTTTTTTTAAGATTTATTTATTTATTTTTATTTGTGATAGACAGAGAGAGAGAAAGAGGCAGAGACACAGGAGGAGGGAGAAGCAGGCTCCATGCCAGGAGCCTGACGTGGGACTCGATCCCGGGACTCCAGGATCGCGCCCTGGGCCAAAGGCAGGCGCCAAATCACTGAGCCACCCAGGGATCCCCCCAAACTGATTTCAAAAGCAATTGAACCAATTTATTCTTCTTGGACAGTATATGGGAGTTCTGGTTGCTCCACACACTTATCAATATTTCATACAATGTACTTTCAGAGTTTTGAATTTTTGCCAATCTAGTGGGTGTGGTTTTATTTGTATTTCTCTGGTGTCTAAAGAAACTGAGCACCTTTTTATGCATTGATTAGCCATTTGGATTTCCTTTTTGGTGAAGTGAGGTTTAAGCTTTTGCTATCTCAAGGTCTGGATTCTTACTGTCCCTTCTGGGTAATTCCTTATGATCCTGTCATCTCTGTGGTGCTTTTACCATGATTTATAAAAAGTATCCATTATTTTTGGTTGCTTTCAGCCAGAGGTCTGAACTGAAAAAGCTAGTCTGTAAATACTGGGAACTGGAAGTTCTCTACTGGTTTCCTTAAAAAATTTTTTTCTTAAAAATTATTTTTTAATGAAATATTTTTCATTAAAATTTATTTTTAATGAAATATTTCTGGCATATAAAAGCATAGGTAATTGGGGTGCTTGGATGTCTCAGCTGGTTAAGTATCTGACTCTTGATTTTGGCTTCCAGGTCCTGGTTTCAGGGTTGTGAGATGGAGCCTCATATTGAGCTCTACACTGAGAATGAAGCCTGGTTAAGATTCCCTCTTTCTGGATCTTAGGGGAAGAGAGGAAAAAATAAGACAAGATGGAATCAGAGAGGGAGACAAACTGTATGAGACTCTTATTTTTTTTTAAGATTTTATTTATTTATTTGAGAGAGAGACACAGAGATAGAGAGCGTGAGCAGGGAGGAGAAGGAGAAGCAGACTTCCCCCTGAGCAGGGAGCCTGACCCAGGGTTCCATTCCAGGACCCTGGGATCATGACCTGAGTTGAAGGCAGACGCTTAACTGACTGAGTCACCCAGGTGTCTGCCCCCCACCCCCCCACACTCCAGGAGACTCTTAATCATAGGAAAGAAACTGGAGAGGGTCACTGGAGGGGATGTAGAGTGGGGACATGGGGTAATTGGGTGATAGGCATTAAGGAGGGCACTGAGCTCTACCTCTAAAACCAATAATACATTATATGTTAATTAATTGAATTTAAATTTAAAAAAAAGATTCTCTCTTTCCCTCTCCCTCTGCCCCTCCCTAACCATGCTCTCTCTCTCTTTCTCTAAAAAAAAAAGAAAGAAAAAAGTATAAGGAATAATATAATCATACATATAACCATGGTTCTGCTTAAAAAGTGAAACATTGCATGTAAAATTAAGGCCCTTTGATATTATTTTTCCCTAGAAGAAGTTAATATTTTGAATTTGGTTTCATCATTTCCTTGCACATTTTAATAATTTTTCTACAATGTACTTATATGATATTTTGCTTATTTCTTAATTTCATATAAATGGTATTAAATTCTATGTATCTTTTTAGCAACTAGTTTTATTTTGACACCTCTCTTTCTACACTCAATGTGGTGCTTGAACTCACGACCCTGAGATCAAGAGTTGTGCAATTTTCCGACGAGACAGCCAGGTGCACCTCACTTTTTCAGCTATTAGAAAACAAAGCCCAAGTCAACTTTCTTTTATATGTTTCTTTGCACATGTGAACAAGAGTTTCTCTAGATAATATACTTAGATGTGAAATGTGAACCATATGTCAGAATATATATCTTCTGCTTAGCAAGATATGGCCAAATTCCTCTTCAAAATGATTTCAATTTATTTTTCCATTAGTTATGCATGAAAGTGCTGCTTGCTTCAAATCCTCACCAATTCTTGATTTCATCAGATTTTTAAATTTTTGCTAAATCTCTATGTGTGAGGGATGCCTAGGTGGCTCAGGGGTTAAGCACCTTAAGCACCTTAGGCCCAGGGTGTGATCCTGGGGTCCCCGGATTGAGTCCCACATCGGGCTCCCTGCATGGAGCCTGCCTCTCTCTCTGCCTCTCTCTCTGTGTCTCTCATGAAGAAATAAATGAAATCTTAAAAAAAAAATCTCTATGTGTGAAATAGTACCTTGCTATTTTAATATGTATTTTCATGGCTACTGGTGAGGTTGAGCATCTTTTTTTTTTTTTTTAAGTTCTAATTTAAATTCCAGTTAGCTAACATACAGTATAATATTAGTTTCAGGTATAAAATACAGTGAGCCAATACTTCAAACAACACCTGGTGCTTATCACTACAAACACATTCTTTAATCCCCATCACCTATTTAACACATCTTTCCACCCATCTCCTGACTGATGACTGTTCTCTGTAGTTAAGAGTCTGTGGCTGGACATCTTTTTATTTTTATTAATTTATATTTATTTATTTATTTAATTTTTTTTGGGGGGTGGTTTTCTTCATTAGTGAGTTGCCTGTTCTTATTCTTGGCCTATTTTTCTGTCAGATCATGTGTCTTTTTTTTACTGAAATATATATATTTTTTAAAATTCTTTGTCAGTCATATGAATTGTAAATATCTTCACCCATTGTATCCTGTGTTTATATTGTCTTTCAGTGGACAGAATTTTTACATTTTAATATAATCAAATTTATTAACAAATAGATAAAGCAAACAGAAAAACTCAACCCCCCAAAACAAAAACAAACAAAAGAAAAACAGCAAACAAGATGGCATATCTTAACCTAACTCTATCAATAATCACTTTAGATGTGAATAATCACTTTAGATACTCTAAACATATCACTTAAAAGAGGTTAGAAAGCAAGACCCAACTATGTGCTGTACTAGAAATTCACTTTATTTTATTTTATTTAAAAAAATATTCTAGTTATTTATTCGTGAGAGATAAAGAAGAGAGACAGAGACACAGGCAGAGGGAGAAGCAGGCGCCTGGCAGGGAGCCCGATGCAGGACTCAATCACTAGACCCCAGGATCACGACCTGAGCGGAAGGCAGATGCGCAACTGCTGAGCCCCCCAGGTGTCCCTACAAATTCACTTTAAATAGAGAGTGCTCAATAGGTTAAAAGTAAAAGAATAGAGAAAGATTTACCATAAAAACACTAATCAAAAGAAAACTGGGATGTTTATATTAATTTTACATAGAGTAGACTTCAAAATAAGACCAGCTCAGGGATATCCTTTATCAGGGATAAAGAGGGACATAATATATTGATGAAGCAGTCATTTCTCCAAGAAGACATAGAATCTTAAATGTATATGCACCTAACAGTAGAGCTTCAAAATATATGAAGTAAAACTAAAAGATCTAAGGGAGAAATAGAAAAATTTACAATTTTAATGAAAATTTCAACACTTCTCTCTCAGTAATTGTTAGAATAAGCAGAAAATCTGTAAGGATATAGATACCTGAATAGCACTATCAATCAACTTGGCCTAACTGAATTGACATTTATCGAACACTCTGCTCCACAGCAGCAGAATATAAATTTTTCTCAGATGCACATGGACCATTAGCCAAGATAGAATATATTCTGTGCCACAAAATGAACTTTTATCACATTTAAAATAATGTAAATCATACAAAACATCTTCTCAAATCATAATGGAATCACAGAACAGTATCTGGAAAGTCTGCAGATAATAGGAAACTAAACCACACTCTATGGAATCACCTACAGGTCAAAGAAGAAGTCTTTGAGCAAAATGAAAATTAAAACACAACATATTGAAATTTGTGGAATGATGCTAAAGCTGTGTTTTGAGGGAAATTTATAGCATGAAACATATATATTATAAAAGAAGAAATATCTAAAAGGAATAACGTAAACTCTAACCTTAAAGAAAAAAGAGCAAATTAAACCAAAAGCAAACAGAAGGAAAGAATTAAAGATTAGGGTAGAAATCAATGTCATAAAAAAAAAAAATGGGGGAAAAACTGATCCAACCAAAAAACTGGTTCTCTGAAAAGATCAATAAACATGATAACTAACTGGACTGAGTAAAGGGGAAAAAAAGAGGAGAGAGAGAGGGCACAAATTACCAATAACAGCAATGAAAGAGGGATCATCCGTACTGAACTCACAAATGTAATAAAAGAAAACCAGGGACGGCTTTATAGCCACAAATTTAATGAACTGAATCCTTGAAAGACACAAACTTCCAAAACTTACTTGAGGGAAAATAGATAACCTGAAAACATTGAATTTGTAGTTAAAAATTTTCTAATGAATAGAACTCCAGGCTGAGATTAACTCCCTGATAAATTATAACAAGCACTTAAGGAAGAAATAGTCTATTCCAGAAAATAGAAGAGGAAACACTTCCTAGCTAATTTTATAAAACTAGCATTGCCATAATACCAAAATCAGACAAAGATGTTATGGGAACATAAAACTACTAATATCAATATTCTTCATGAACATAGATGCAAAATTCCTCAACAAAATATTAGCAAATCAAATTCAGTAACATAAAAAAGATAAGAGCGGCACCTGCATGGCTCAGTTGATTAAGTATCTAACTTTGGCTCAGGTCATGATCTCAGGGTCCTGGGATGGAGCCCGTGTTGGGTTCCCTGCTCAGTAGGGAGTCCGTTTCTCCCTCTCCCTTGGACCCTTCCCCTGCTCGTGCTCTCTCTCTCAAATAAATAAAACAACCTTTTTTTTTTTAAGATTTTATTTATTTATTCATGATAGAGAGAGAGAGAGAGAGGTAGAGACACAGGCAGGGAGAAGCAGGCTCCATGCCGGGAGCCCGATGCGGGACTCGATCCTGGGACTTGATCCTGGGATTCCAGGACGGCGCCCTGGGCCAAAGGCAGACGCTAAACCGCTGCACCACCCAGGGATCACCCTCTTTTTTTTGTTTTTAAATAGGATAATTCTTCATGACCAAATGAATGCAAGTTTGATTCAACATTCAAAAATCAATGTAATACATCATATTAACAGACAAAATAGGAAAAACCATGTGATCATCTCAATAGATGCTAAAAAAGCATTTGACAAAATTCAATATTCGTTCATGATAAAAACTTTCAGCAAACAAAGAACAGAGGGGGACTTCTTTAACCTAATAATGTGCAGAAAACACTAAATCTAATAGTGACAGATTGAGTGAAGATTGGGAATAAAGCAAAGATGTCTTCTCTTACCATTCCTGTGACATAATAAAAAATATGTATTTGGTTTCTGCTCTCAGTTCCTGACACATAGCTTCTAAAACCCTTGTAATTTCTTGAGTGATAGGAATGTCTTTTGTTTTATTTTTATTTATTTATTTATGCAAAAATTCTGGTTTTATTTTTACTTATATTGGTCAGAGTTGATGTCAGAAACTTACAGGCAAACAATAACTTGTGTTTTCTACCTCTTAGCTGAACAAACAAAAACACAATGTGGCATTATCATTAAGTAAGACTTGCTATTTTACATTTCACACAAGAGTGCAAGATTATTTTTTCTTTCTTTCTTTCTTTCTTTCTTTCTTTCTTTCTTTCTTTCTTATTTTATTTATTTATTCATGAGAGACACAGATAGAAAGGCAGAGACATAGGTGGAGGGAGAAGCAAGCTCCTTGTGAGGAGCCTGCTGTGGGACTTGATTCCAGGACCCCAGGATGAGCCAAGGCAGACACTCAACCACTGAACCACCCAGGCATCCCTTCCTATTTAGATTCTTCACCAAAAGATCAAATGACCTCTCTGTGAAATGCACTTGCACATTCTCAGTGGGAACGTGATGAACTCCATTTAAGGTAATGTAGATTTTCACAAATTTATCTGCTGATCCCATTCGTAATTACCGATTTTCACTGTATATCCCATTGTCATGGGAGCAGCCACAGGCAGCTGGATTTTCATTGTCAGGAAGTTCTGCTGTTCTTTGTGATTTCTGCTGCATCTTGTTCTTGATTTCTGCCTCAATCTTGGATTTTTCAGCTGTAAGGACACCATGTACTCTTTTTCTTGTGGCCTTTTCCGGCAGCACCTTCACTTCTTGATTTTTCCATAGCTCTTCCAAAGCTGGAGTCTGGGTCAGGCTGGCTCTGCAGGGCATGAGGGAGCTGCAACCCTGCAGGGTAGAGAACAGGAAACAGCGTGGGGATCCTGCTCCAGACAGACCCCGCCCCGGGCAGGAGTCACAGGTCACAGTGCCTGCTGCCGGTGTGCACACCCGACCGGATCTGGAGCAAGCTGTGGCCCTCTTCCTACTGGCAGCACCTCTCAAGGGTGTTTTGTTTTCATGTGGCGACTCTCGGTGGGCTCCTGGATAGCTTCAGGATGGGAGCTGGTCACCAGAAGGATGAAGCCATTATTAGAAGTTTGGAACTTTCAGCCCTATCCACCCACCCTTCAGGAAGGGAAGGAGGCTGGAGATTGAGTTAGTAATCAATTCTGTTTAAGTGATGAAGCTGCAGTAAAAATCCCTAAACTATGGGATTCAGAGAGCTTCCAGATTGGTGAATGCATTCATGAGCTGGGATCCTGGTGCACCCCATGCTCCATGGGGCAGAAGTTCCTGGACAGTGCTCTGGACTGTTACAAAACTTGCCCTAGGTACCTATTTCTCTGGCTGCTCATTTGTATTCTTTATAATATCCTTTGTAATAAACCTGTTACTAGTTAGTAAAGTATTCACCCTTGAGTTCCATTAAGATGTTACAGCAAATTATTGTAGTTGAAGAAGAGGTCTTGGGAACCGCTGATGTGTAGGCAAGTTGGATGGAAGTGTAGGTAACCTACTAGCTCTGTGTAGCTAGTGTCAAAATTGAGCTAAATTGTAGGACACTAAGTTGGTATCTGCAGAGAATTGGAGAATTTCTTGCTGTGGAAAACCCATACATTCGGTGTCACATGTGTTGTGAGTAGAAACAGATCCTATTAATTGGCTTCAGAGAAGTGGGATTTGGTAAAACATCCAGAGCTCACAGAAACTTATGGCTTGGCAAGAGAAAGGGGAGGGAATAAGGAACCTTTGATCCCTGGACAGCCACCTAGTCTCTCATTGTCTGAAACTGCAGCTGTGCTGAAATTAGTCACTGATAGAATTTAGAAATGGTGGTAGACCTGATTCTCAAGGAGTTGGCTCATTAGATATATAAAGAAATGCAAAATAATGAGAAGCATGCTAAATATACACTCCCTTGGTTATTATCTGTAATAGCTGAAGTTAAGTAAAAGAAAGTGGTAGGTCAGACTTTGATGCTGGACCATTAGCTTCAGCTACTAGCCTCAGAGCTGCCTGTAAAGAGGGAAATTATACTCTAAGGCCTCCGCTTACCATGAAGGTTGTTGAGATGGGAGGACAAAACTAAGAAACGACTAAAACCAGGAGTGTAGTGTGAAGGAGTTGTCTTATTTTGGATATGCGTATCATTGGCTCCCTGAAGAATTTTTACCTGAATGGATTGTGAGAGTAATTAATTTGGGGGCTGCATCTTTTGTTTTGAATGCTGCAGATTGGCAGAGCATGTTTGGGTTGAAACAGGACCTGCAGTTCACTGTGGAACAATCACAGATGGATGAAACACGATCCAGAAATGCACAGGATATTAGATGGAATGGCCAGTGTGGGACTGGATAAAAAACACTGGAAAGTATGTTTACCCTGAGAAGATGGTCTACCCAACTTCCCTTAAAAATACCAAGTGGAACACCCCAGATGAAGCAGCTACTGTGGTTCACATACAAGCCATATAGGACTAGCTTTGTGGCTTTGTGATGACCAGGATATCCACTTGCCCATTACCCTTGACATATAACAAGATGTTCCTTAATGCAGGAGCCCAGTGTACTGGGAATCCAAAACCTGGTGGTGGAGTCTTAACAGGGCTTAGGATGAGATTAGGAGGATATGCAGATACGGCAGTTGATGGAATGAAATGAAAGTTGCGATGGAAATTGATGATGGGTTTGAGATGAATGGCCCATATTCTGCTTGAAAAGCTGCTGTGTTAAGACGATCAGATGGAGAGACTGATAAAAGAGGGTCATCTCTCAACGGGCTCAACTGCATGCTGTTTCCTAGTAGTGATGAAAGAACTGAACATTGGTTAAAAGCCCCTGTGTTTGGGTTTTTACAGACTCATGGGCAGTAGCCGGTGCCTGGCCATATGCTCATGGTAGAAGGGCAAAGGAAAACTGGACTATTAAGGGGATGTCTGAAAAGGATGTGGCCATGTGGAAATCACTCTGGGAATTTAAAGGGCACATTGAAGCAGGGCATGCTGATGCCCACCTGGAGAACTCCCTTCCAGATTTAGAAGGTGATTGACACCATGAAGTAGACCTTTTAGAGCACTCCCTTGAGGTGGCCACCTAGCTTTATGAGATGATTGGACATGTAGATCCTGCAGCAGTACGTAAGTGGGCTGAATCTAGACATCTTCCTCTTGCACTCTCTAAGGCACAAAATACCAACAAGAGAGAGACTGCAGATGGCTCTGGGAGAGGTGCCCCAGGGGCAGTGGGGAAGCCCTGCACATAGTTGGTGTGTGGACTACATTGGACCAATGCTGGTAGCCCCAGGGGATTATAAATAGGTCCTAACAGGAATAGCTATGCTGGACTAGGCTTTGCATACTTGATAGTAGACCCAAACATTAAAAATACTCTTAAAGGATTGGCACAGAAGACACTGCCAATTTGTGCCACTGAGAGACATTTCTTTAGACCAAGGGATACACTTTATGGCCCTTAGGGTCCAATGGAAAGCAAAAAGATATCACATCAAATAAGTAAATCACGTCACATATCATTCTCAGGGTAACTGTCCAGTAGAGAAATGTTGAAACATTTGCTGCTTGAAAGCAGGGGAGATAAAGGCATAAGGGGCTGGTTTACCTGCCTTCCTGAGTGTGTACTCACGCTTAATGTGAGGGGGAGCTATGGGCAGTCCCCTTGGATAGATCCTCTAATTCTCTTGGTGACCTGTGGAAAAGGGGGTGGGGAGGATGTTGGTGTGACTATATAGTTCCCCATATCACCATAGTTTCTTTTTTCCTGCCTGATGCAGTAGTACCAGGACCAGGGATGCAGCTGTAGAAACCAGGAGCAGGGATTAACTATACCTTTAAACCTTTATGCCAGAATTCTTAAGGGCCCGATAGGGTGGACTGTGCCTTGACCACATCTGGCAAAGCTGGGTTAACAGTGGATACTGATGTGTTGCCTAGTGGTCAAGACAGCCCACTATCTCTGCACTTGTATCACCCTTCTCTATAGGAATGGGAATGGACTGACAGAGGAGCTTGCTAAACTACTATTGCTGACAAGCAATCTGGACCAGTGAAGTGGCCAAACCCAGTGTCCTTCCCAAAGATAAAAATGTTTAAGTAAACATAAATGGAAAGAAGGAGAAGTAATGGTTGAGGGTAAGGGAATGAATAAGTGGTTTACGCAAAAGAGGAATCTAATATAGTAGTCATACCTTGAGAGAGGCTCAGAGCAAGAGAATACTATTATCTTTCAGCACAATTATACCAGATGCCTGGAAAGGGTAAAGCTATATGTTTGCTGAGAGAACCCCTGCTTTTATAACCTGATGTGAAAGGACTTTAGTCTAAAATGGAACCAGGGATCCCTGGGTGGTGCCGCGGTTTGGCGCCTGCCTTTGGCCCAGGGCGTGATCCTGGAGACCCAGGATCGAATCCCACATCAGGCTCATGGTGCCTGGAGCCTGCTTCTCCCTCTGCCTGTGTCTCTGCCTCTCTCTCTCTCTCTCTGTGACTATCATAAAAATAAATAAATAAATAAAAAATAAAATAAAATAAAATAAAATAAAATGGAACCAGAGGATATGAAATGGAGATAGATCCTCACACATGTGCCCTCAGAACAGAACCAAGAGTCTGATTTTGATTAAATGCCTGATTTATGGAAGACTGAGACTTATCTCCTGACCAATGAACATCCAATGAATAAAGAATCTCTCCCCATATTTTTTTTTAAAAAAGATTTTATTTATTTATTCATCAGAGAGAGAGAGGCAGAGACATACGCAGAGGGAGAAGCAGGCTCCCTGCAGGGAGCCTGACTTGATCCTGGGACCCCAGGATCATGCCCCTAGCCGAAGGCAGACACCCAACCGCTGAGCCACCCAGGCATCCCTCTCTCCCCATATTCAAGCCAATGAATTTTCTGCTTAGACTCCGGCTGGGCTTCCCCCTCTTTGTACTCCTTGCCCAAAAATACAGCCCACCCCAAGCAGTCAGTGGACCTGCCTATAGCTTGCTACAACATATGTTTCCCAAATTGCAATTCATCTGCTATTCCTGAATAAACTCAATTTCTGGTAATTTGAACTGGATTTATTTTACCTCTTTTATTTAGGTTGACACCAGCAAGGGCAAATGGTAGACTACAAACCTGAGTGGGTATTGTTCTGGAGACATTCTGCTCATATGATATGATGGTGAGCTAGACCAATTGTTTTTTTTTTTTTTTTTTAAATTTTTTTATTTATTTATGATAGTTACAGAGAGAGAGAGAGGCAGAGACACAGGCAGAGGGAGAAGCAGGCTCCATGCACCGGGAGCCCGATGTGGGATTCGATCCCGGGTCTCCAGGATCGCGCCCTGGGCCAAAGGCAGGCGCCAAACCGCTGCGCCACCCAGGGATCCCTAGACCAATTGTTAATAAATAAATCGGACTCTAATGATGTGCCACTATCTTTTAAGTCCTATCTTTCAGGCTACATCTATTACAAAGAATATTGCTTGGGAAGAAATTTCTGAGAACTACTTCCTTTTGGACTGTGTGGTATATGGCTCCCAACAGACAGATGGTTGTATAACTAGATCTTGATGATCAAATTCTTAGGTCCTGGTTATAATTGACAATATATAATGATTGCATACATAAATACTTACCACCCTTTTTTTAAAAGATTTTATTTACTTCTGAGAGAGAAAGATTGAGAGAGAGAGAGAAAGCCCAAGTGGGAGAAGAGGCAGAGGGAGAAGCAAACTCCCCACCGAACAGGGAGCCAGACATGGGGCTTGATCCCAGGACTCCAAGGTCAGTGACCTGAGCTGAAGGCAGATGCCTAACTGACTGAGCCACCTAGACGCCCCTTTATCACCCTAGTTTTTGTGGATAGAAAGCTATTAAGCAAAGTAGGGAAATATAATGGGCCCCGAAGGGATTCAAGTAGTGGGGCATCATGTGATGGGTTCTAGTTCCCTTGGAGAACGGCCCCACCCTGAGACAAGGAAGGCTGTGGGAGGCCTTGTGGCATAGTCAGACTAAATTACATCTAGGTGTGACTACCACTCATCTAACTACAGCATAGGAGACCTAACATTTTTGGGTATAAAGCTTGTTTCCTAACTGCACTTGTACCATTAGCATACAATGACAACAACACAAATGGTGGATTAAATAGCACTATAGACAGAAAAGGAACTAAGTGCCAGTCTACATATCTTGTGGCAAATGGAATTTTTTTTTGTTTTTAGATTTTATTTATTTATTTGATGCAGAGACAGAGAGAGAGCACAGAAGCAGGGGGAGTGGCAGGCAGAGGGAGAGAGAGAAGCAAACTCCCTGCTGAGCAGAGAGCCCTGACATGGGGCTCCATCTCAGGAGCCTGGGATCATGACCTGAGCCAAAGGCAGAGCTTAACCAACTGAGCCACCTAGGCACCCCCTGGAATTTGTTTTTCATAAGGAGTGATAGAGAGAAAGATTTATTAATTAGACTAATCTGAAAGCAGTTTACAGGGAGCTTTCTTGAGGAGGAAGGCAAATGATGGGAGTCAGCCTGGAAGGATAACAAGGCTTTAGCAAAGTGAGTCAGGCTGACTTAATAAATAATGCTGGATAATGCTAGAACACAGCAATAGAAAGACTTGCACCCTGGCCCAATAGAGTCCCCTAACTATTTTAACACAGGCTAAAGGAGGTTAAAGTGGTTGTGAGGTAATGGCCTTCAGTCCTAGCTTTGAGGGAGGCTAAAGGGGCACACCTATGGGAATCTTATGGAAGATTATGGAATCTTATGGCAAACTTAGGGAAGTTCCTTGGAAGCACTTGTCTACCTCAAAATAGGCAGAAATAAATTGTATCTTGTAGTATAGGTGGTAGAGATAGAAACCATTTTTTTAAAATTTTTTAAAATTTATTTATGATAGTCACAGAGAGAGAGAGAGAGAGAGGCAGAGACACAGGCAGAGGGAGAAGCAGGCTCCATGCACCAGGAGCCCGACGTGGGATTCGATCCCGGGTCTCCAGGATTGCGCCCCGGGCCAAAGGCAGGCGCCAAACCGCTGCGCCACCCAGGGATCCCTAGAAACCATTTTAAATACCACTTGTGGAATGGAAACCAGTCTCAGAAAGCCTGTGAGATGAGGTGGGATGACTGGCTTTGTCCCCATTTAACTTGGAACCCAGAAATAACCTAATAGCCAATTGAGGCAATGTCTGTTCTTAATAATATCTGGTATATGGGCAAAAGTAGTTACTGTTGGGAAGGCAAAGCAAATACCTCTGTAATTCTTACTGATTTGTTCTGTAATGAAAGCAAATTGTAATATGATCATACTGTGACATAGTGATGTTGGTAAAATTCAACTATCATGCAAATAAGTCTTGTGGTCATACTGATACTGATGATCAAATGTATTTGGGGATTGAATTAAAGCCTCCTCAGGATATAATATCTATGGAAAATGACTGGCCTGAAGAACTGGATTTAGCTAACTATTAGCTAAATTTCTATGTGAAAGAGTCCCATAAAACTTACCCTGATCCCTGGGTGGCGCAGCGGTTTGGCGCCTGCCTTTGGCCCAGGGCGCGATCCTGGAGACCCGGGATCGAATCCCACATCGGGCTCCCGGTGCATGGAGCCTGCTTCTCCCTCTGCCTGTGTCTCTGCCCCCCTCTCTCTCTCTCTCTGTGTGACTATCATAAATAAATAAATTAAAAAAAAAAAACTTACCCTGAAGTACAAATTGCAGTAGATTAAGGGGGAAAAAAAGAGTAATCAAATTAGTACAAGAAAGTAAGATGTATATAATGGCTCTTTAAAATGTGTTCTTTTCTTCTATCCCTATTCTGTAGTGGCTTGTCCAAATGTTAGGCATATTTTGTTGGTACTATTGCTGTGTTTGTTCTATAAATATAAATGCTCTGACAGGTAGGATCATTTTGCTGTAAGGAATCTGTGACCAGAACACCTATTCAATATACTGGAAGTCCTGGCCAGTGTAATAAGGCAAGAAAATAAAAGTTTTACAGATTGGAAAAGAAGAAATAAAACTGTCTTTGTTTGACATGACATAATTGTCTGTGTAAAAGCCCCAAAGGATCTACAAAAATACTCCTAGAACTAATAAGTAAGTTTAGCAAGTTTGTAGGATATAAGTCCAATATACAAAAGTCAATCATATTTCCATGTATTAGCAATAGACAACTGAAATTTGAATTAAAAAATACAATTTATAATAGTCCCCTCACCTCCTAACCCCACTTAAATATTTAAGCATAAATATAACAAAGTATGGGGCAGTCTGAGTGGCTCAGAGGTTTAGCACTGCCTTCAGCCCAGGGTGTGATCCTGGGGACCAGGGATCAAGTCCCCTGGCAGGCTCCCAGCATGGAGCCTGCTTCTCCCTCTGCCTGCGTCTCTACCTCTCTCTCTCTCTCTCTCTCTCTCTCTCTCCCCCTGTGTCTCTGATGAATAAATAAATAAAATCTTTAGAATATATATATATACGTATATATATATATATATACACACACATAACAAAGTATGGGCAGGATATGTATACTGAAAACTACAAAACACTAATAAAATAAATCAACAAAGATGTAAATAAATGATGAGATATACTGTGCTCGTGGATTGGAAAATTCAATATTGTATGGATGTCACTTCTCCCCAGTTTGATTTATAGACTCAGTGTATCCTCAATCAAAATCACAGCAGGACTTTTTTATTTTTTGATAGAAATTGGCAAATGGATTCTAAAATTTATTTGGAAAAGAAAAGGAACTGAAAAGAACTAAAAAAAAAAAACAGTTGCAGGAGAAATTACACTATTGAATGTCAAGACTTGTTAGGAAACTACAGTCATCAAGATAATGTGGTATTAGCAAAAGGGTAGACACGTAGGCCTGCAGTACCAATAGAGAGCCCAGAAATAAACCCACACAAATATTACCAATTAAGTTTTGACAAAGATACAAAGGAAATTCAAGACAGAAAGAACAATCTTTTCAACAAATGTTGCTGGAACAACTAGACATTTGTATGCAAAAACAAAAAACAAACTTCAACACATACCTCATATGTACACAAAAAGTAATGGCTCATAAGCTTAGATTTTAAAAATGAAATGACAAAATATCTAGTAAAAAACACAGGAAAAAATCTATGTGAACCTTGGGTTTGGTGATAAGATTTCAGGTACTACATCAAAAATGCAACCCACAGGGTGCCTAGCTGGCTCAGTTGGTGAACTACTCCATTTTTGATCTTGGGGTTGTGGGTTTGAGCCCCACTTTGGGGGTAGAGATTATTTAAAAATGCAATCCATAAAAGAAAAAAATTGATAAAGTGGGCCATATCAAAATTTTAAAACCTTGCTCTGTGACAGATATGTTAAGAGAATAAATAGCCAAATCACAGGCCAGGAGAAAATATATGCAGATCGATTATCTGATGATGATGGACTTTTTCCAGAATACATAAAGAATTCTTAAAACTGGATGAGAAGACAAATGACCCAATTTAAAAATGTGTGAAAGATTTAAAAAGACACTTCAGCACATAAGATATACAGATGGCAAATAAGCATGTGAAAAGATGGTCAACATATGTCATTAGAGAAATGCAAATTAAAATCACAATTAAGGGGGCAGCCCGGGTGGCTCAGCGGTTTAGCACCTGCCTTAGGCCCAGGGCGTGACCCTGGAGATCCCGGATGGAGTCCCACATCAGGCTCCCTGCATGGGGCCTGCTTCTCCCTCTGCCTGTGTCTCTGCCTCTCTCTGTGTGTGTTTCTCATGAATGAATAAATAAAATCTTTAAAAAAATAAAATAAATAAAATAAAATAAAATAAAATCACAATTAGGTACCACTGTTCACCTCCCAGAATTGCTAAAAATCACTACCACCACCACCGAATGTAATTGAGCAAAAGGAACTCTCATTGCAGGTGGAGATACAAAAGGATATACTATTGTCACTTTGGAGGACAGTTAGGCAGTTTCTAATCATGAGAAAACAGACAAATGCAAACTGAAGGACATTTTGTAGAGCAATTGATTAGCACCCTTCAAAACTACCAAGGGAAAAATAAGGAAAGAAATTGTCACAGATCAGAGAAGACTAAAGGGTCATGACCACTAAAGTCAATGTAGTATTTCGGATTGGATCCTGGACAAGTAAAAAGGACATTAGGGGAAAATTGGTGCAATCTGAATATAGTCCATAGCTTAATTAGTATTTCAACAGAGTTAATTTCTTAATTTTAACTAACGAATCATGAGTATACGATATTAAAATAAGAGAGGCTGGATGAAGGATATCAAAACTTTGTGTACTGTCTTTGCAACTTTTCTGTAATTCTAAAATTATTCCAAAGTAAATAATTTAATGAGGAAAGAAATCCCACAGGGAGAAATGCACTCATTCAAGTGGCTAATATTAACTGACAATCTCAAGTTTTGGTAAATATGTGAAACAATGGAACCCTCATGCATTGCAGGTGGGATTGTAAATTACTTCCATCATTTTAGAAATGTTTTAGCAGTATTAAATAAAACTATACATATTTCCATCTTATGATTTACCAGTTCTATTTCTAGGTACGTACTTAAGAGAAATGAGTGCATATGTCTGTAAAATAAATATTTGTGGTAATTTTATTCGGAATTGCTAAAAATTTGAAACAACCCTTAAATTAGAAAGAACCAAGAGAGGGGTGTGTGTGGCTTGGTCAGTTGAGCATCTGACTTCGGCTCAGGTTATAATCTCAGGGTCCTGGGATCGAGCCTCCTCTTGCCTTGCCTTGGGCTCCCTGCTCAGTGGGAAGTCTGCTTCTCTTGCTCCTCCTCTGCCCCTCTGCCTGCTTGCACTCTCTTTCTCTCAAATAAATAAATAAAATCTTAAAAAAAAAAAAAAAGAAGCAAGAGCATGGACAAATTTAGGTGTATTCGTATAGTAGAATACCACATGGCATTTTTTTTTTTTTTTAAGAGAGAGAGAATGACAAAGTGTGAGCAGGGGCAAGGGAAAGAGAGAGAATCCCAAATAGGCTCTATTGCATAGAGCCCAATTTGAGGCTTGATCTCAAGACTCTGAGATCATGACCTGAGCTGAAATCAAGAGTTTGATGCTTAACTAACTGAGCCACTGAGGTGCCCCTGCATGGCAAAATTTTAAAGAGAAACCAAACTATTAACGCTAGCAATAACAAGGATACATCTCAAAAACATGATATTGATTAAAAGAAGTCAGACACAAAAAGGCAAATACAGTATGATTCCGTTTATATGTAGTTCAAGTATAGGCAGCTTACTAGAATAATTGATGAGCATAAGTCATAAATTAAATAGTGAATATCTCTGGAGATATCCTGTATCTCAGATATGTTACATATCTCCCAGAATGTTAACTGAGACATAAGCAGTAAGGATTACTGAGAGGGGAGGGGCATGAAGTCTTCTAAGGGTACTGAGAATGTACTTTATCTTCTGGAATGGCAACACAAGTCTATCCATGTGTAACACTTCTCCAGGCTGTACTTAAGATCAGTACACTTTACATACTTTACCATACATATCTTATGACTTAAAAAAAAAAGATTTTGCTTATTTTTTTGAGAGAGAAAGAGAGAGAGAGAGAGAGAGCACAAGCAGGGAGAGGGGCAGAGGAAGGAGAAGCAGACTCTCTGCTCAGCAGGGAGCCTGATGCTGGGCTCAATCCCAGGACCCTGAGATCATGGCCTGAGTTGAAGGCAGACACTAAACTGACTGAGCCACCCAGGTGCCCCCTGTATCTTATGACTTAATAAAATGTGAAATAAAGAAGAATAAAAACTATAGTGAAAAAAACTTAAGTGGTTTGCTATTGCCTTTAAAGTCCAAAATCCTTGAGACGCCTGGGTGGCTCAGTGGTTGAGCATCTGCCTTTGGCTCAGGGCGTGATCTTGGAGTCCTGGGATTGAGTCCCACATCGGGCTTCCTGCATGGAGCTTGCTTCTCCCTCTGCCTGTGTCTCTGCCTCTCTCTCTGTCTCTCTTTCTCTCTTGGTGTCTCTCATGAATAAATAAATAAATTAAAAAAATAAAGTCCAAAATCCTTATTATAGTTTATAAGTCAAAGCGATCTGCTTCCTACTACTTCTCCAGCTTCATCTCTTTGTTCCCAAGCTCCAGCCAAACTATTCTTCCTATCATGGAGCCTTTGCATGCACCATTCTTCCATCAGGAGAATTCTCTCCTCCCCACTTCCCTTAGCTAACCTTAATTATTCTGCAGGTCACATCTTGAATTTCCTTAGGGAATCATATCCTGATCCTCAAACTTAGATTAGGTCTCTGATTACATGGTGTGTTTCTCCTTTATAGCACTTACTTCACTGTAATTATTTTTCAAGTTTCAGAAGGCTAGATACCAGATTCATCTTGTTTGTTGTTGTATCTTCAGATGTCCAGTATGTAGTTTATATTCATCTAATGTTTACTGAATGCTAATTTTGAAAGTGAGGCTTGGATTAGTTTAATAAACCCAAGATCATCAACAAATCCTGTTGACTCTGTATCTCCAAGGGATATCTCTAAACTGTGTACTTTCTCCATCTGTCTTGCAGGAGCCTTCTATCTGGTCTTTCTGCTCCCATTCTTTATTCATTATCCACTGGATTATTACAGATAATAATGCTCTATTTTTCTATTCTCCATATAGCAGCCAAATTGATCCTTTCTAACATGAAAAGAGATTGCACTGTAATCTCTTAACTCCTCTAATGTCCCAAAGTCCTAGGGACTTTTACACTAGCTGATCCCTCTGGAACTTCCTCTTGATCTTCCTATGATTGGTTCCTTCTGCGTATTCAGCTCAGATGTTACCTCCTCAAAATGACTTCCATGACCACTCAATCTAAAGTAGCTACATAGTGACTCTCACTTTCCCTGTTTCAGTTTTCAGCATAATACTTATTCTTGCTGATTTATTTTGATCATCTGACTCATCTATTGAGAGCAGGAGTGTGCCTTTATTGTTTGTTTAGCTTTGTATCTTTGATACCTAGAGCAATGTTTAGTACATAGTAGGTGCATAGCAGGTAAATATTGGAAATTTGATGAATGCATGATACCTCAATGCCTGAGCTCTTTATACCTTTCCAGCTGTTGGTAACCACAGGCTCACTGAATCATGTTTCTCCACAGATCACTTAGAACTGTGCTGTCCTGTACAGTAGCCACTAGCCACATGTAGCTATTTAAATATAAAATTAAGTTAAATTTAAAATTCAGTTTCTCCAGGGGCACCTGGGTAATGCAGTTGGTTGAGCAACCAACTCTTGGTTTCTGTTCAGGTCATGATCTCAGGGTCCCAAGATAGAGCCCTGCATCCCGGTTCTGGGCTGAGTGGCGTCTGCTTGAGACTCTCTCCCTCTTGCTCTGTCCCCCTCCTGCTCTGTGTCTCTCTCTCTCTCAAATAAATATTTAAAAAATAAAATTCTGTTCCTCCATTGCCCTAATCACATGTCAAGTGCTCACTAGCCACATGGGGGCTAGCAGCCATCATACTGGACAGCACAGATAATAATTTTTATCATTACAGGAAGTTCTTGTTGGACAATGCTGATAGAGCTTTTACAAATGGACTAGTCCCAAAGGGAGCCTTTAAGCCTTGAGTATAACAATAATTGCCTTTTGAAGTCTTGTTGCTCCAGAAAGGCTTCTGCACAAATTGCCCTATTTGACTGGACAAGTTTCTTTTTTTTTTTTTTTAATTTTATTTATGATAGTCACACACACAGAGAGAGAGAGAGGCAGAGACGTAGGCAGAGGGAGAAGCAGGCTCCATGCACCGGGAGCCCGATGTGGGATTCGATCCCGGGTCTCCAGGATCGCGCCCTGGGCCAAAGGCAGGCGCCAAACCGCTGCGCCACCCAGGGATCCCTTTTTTTTTTTTTTTTAATTTTATTTATGATAAGTTTCTTTATCAAACAGGTGTTTCCAGGTCAGTTCATAATTTGAGGATCTCAGAAGTATACTACTTGGAACAAATAAAGCTTTTCATGGTAAGTACATAAAAATGAACAGAGGGCAGCCCAGGTGGCTCAGCAGTTTAGTGCAGCCTTCAGCCCAGGGCCTGATCCTGAAGACCTGGGATCGAGTCCCATGTCAGGCTCCCTGCATGGGGCCTACTTCTCCCTCTGCCTGTGTCTCTGCCTCTCTCTCTCTCTGTGTCTCTCATGAATAAATAAATAGAAATATTTTTAAAAAGTGAACAGATACCTAGAAGAAGATCTAACACGGAACTATATAACTCTGTGCTGAGCAGAAGCATGGATGGGGGATGTGTTGATACTGGGTTGGTGGAGGTGAAAGGTTTGTAGTTCTAGATATTACACTAAATTAACTCTAAGGTATAATTCCTTTAAGGTGAACTGTTAGGGATCCCTGGGTGGCACAGCGGTTTGGCGCCTGCCTTTGGCCCAGGGCGCGATCCTGGAGACCCGGGATCGAATCCCACATCGGGCTCCCGGTGCATGGAGCCTGCTTCTCCCTCTGCCTGAGTCTCTGCCTCTCTCTCTCTGTGACTATCATAAATAAATAAAAATTAAAAAAAAAATAAGGTGAACTGTTATGTCAGAAATTTAAATATAATTATAAGGTTATGAGGAACATAAAACAGACCAATATTAGGGCCCAGTTTATTAATGAGAATCTGAGATAAAATATTAGCAAACAGGATCCCAGAGGTACATTAAAAGAAAAATACAACAAGATAAAGTGTAGGTTTTTCCAGAAAAGTAAAGATAGTTTAGTATTAGGAAACTGATTTAGATAATTCATCAGGTTGGTAGATTTAAGGAGAAAAGTAGTGCAATCAACTCTGCAAAGGCTTAAATGACATTTGTTTACTTCTCATAAAAATTCAATATCCGTTGTTAATTTAAAACCTCGGTGAAACAGTAAGTGATGGATATTTTCTTAGCATAATAAAATAAACATATATATTACAATCCTTGCTGAATGGGGAAATACTAAAAGTATTCCCATTAAAATCAGGATCAAGACAGTAATGTTCATTAATGCTATGACCATTTAACATTGTTCAGAAGGTACTAGGCAATGTATTTAGACAAGATTAAAATGTATTAGATATATAAAAACTAGGCAGTAGAGATTAATTTCATAGGATTTAAAGATGATAATCTAAAATAATCAACTATTAAAGATGATAAGAGAATTCAGTAGATAGCCAGGTAAAAAAAATTAAGTCAGAAAAGATCCTGTTTCTGTAGCATTTACAAAGATAAAACACCTAAGAATGAGCTTAACAAGAAATACTCAAGATCTATACATATTTTTTAAATTAAACATTAAAACACTACTGAGACACACAAGGAATCAATACACAGAAAGTCATCATGTTCTTGAAAGGAAGGCTAGCATGAGGAAGATGTTAGCTCTCTCTGAATAATCTATAAATCTGGTGCAATCTCAATATGAATACCAATAGAAGTTTTTTTGGGGGGAAGGTACTAAAGATGCTGATCTTAAAGTTCATTTGGAAAAAGAAATAAGAAAACATAGAGATGAATGGGAGAATGAGGTAATTGGGCGATGGGCACTAAGGAGGGCATGTGATGTGATGAGCACTGGGTGCTATATGCAACTGATGAATTATTGAAAACTACATTTGAAATTAATGATGTACTATATGCTGGCAAATTGAACTAAAAAAAAAGAAATTCTGGAAACATTCTGAAAAAGGACCTCTAATAGATATTAAAATATAAAGCTAAATTAATTGAAAAACTGTGGGTGCTGGCAGGTAAAAAAGACAGATCATAAGAGGAGACCTGAAAATCCAGAAGTAAATTCAAGTTACACATATTTGGTTTATGAAAATGGCAGTGTTTCCAATTAATGAAGAAAAAACCCCATTGTTTAATAGGTGATTTCAGGGGTAGCAAGATAACATGTGGAAATTATCCAATAGAAAAATGGTAAGGAGGGGGGATCCCTGGGTGGCGCAGCGGTTTGGCGCCTGCCTTTGGCCCAGGGCGCGATCCTGGAGACCCGGGATCGAATCCCACATCAGGCTCCCGGTGCATGGAGCCTGCTTCTCCCTCTGCCTGTGTCTCTGCCTCTCTCTCTCTCTCTCTCTCTCTCTCTCTCTGTGACTATCATAAATAAAATAAAAAAAAATTAAAAAAAAAAAAAAAAGAAAAATGATAAGGAGGGCAGCCCCAGTGGCACAGCGGTTTGGTGCCGCCTGCAGCCCGGGGTGTGATCCTGGAGACCCGGAATCGAGTCCCATGTCAGGCTCCCTGCATGGAGCCTGCTTCTCCCTCTGCCTGCTGTCTCTACCTCTCTCTCAATCTGTGTCTCTCATGAATAAATAAATAAAATCTTAAAAAAAATGATAAGGGAGATGAACAGACAGTGGAGATTAAACTACAAATGACTCTTTAACATAATGAAAATATTTACTCGTAATAAGATGAAAAAGTTCAGTCACAATAAGAAATGCAAATAAAAATTACACTGATATAACCTTTTTCACCTTTCAGATTAGCAAAACTCAAAATGTTTGATAACACACCAAAGTTGGTGTTTGCATATGGAAATGGACACTCTTAAAAAATAGGGATCCCTGAGTGGCTCAGTGGTTTAGCGCCTGCCTTCAGCCCAGGGTGTGATCCTGGAGACCCAGGATCGAGTCCCACGTCGGGCTCCCTGCATGGAGCATGCTTCTCCCTCTGCCTGTGTTTCTGCCTCTCTCTCTCACTCTCTATGTCTCTCATGAATAAGTAAATAAAATTTTAAAAAAAAGTTTTTAAAAAAATAGCTAATGTTCAGTCTCTATGGAGGGCAATTTGGCAATATTTACCAAAACAAAATATACCTACATTTTGACCCTTTATTTTGTTTTATTTTATTTTATTTTATTTTATGATATTTTTTATTTATTCATGAGAGACACACAGAGAGAGAGGCAGAGACACAGGCAAAGGGAGGAGAAGCAGGCTCCATGCAGGGAGCCCGATGCGGGACTCTATCCCAGAACCCTGGGATCACATCCTGAGCTGAAGGCAGATGCTCAACTGCTGAGCCACCCAGGTGTCCCATTGACTCCCAATTTTCTTTCTAGCAATTTTAAAAAAGATTTTTATGTATTTATTTGAGAGAGAGAGAGAATGAGCCAGGGGGAGGGCTAGAGGGAGAAAGAGAAGCAGATTCCCTGCTGAGCAGGGTGTCTGCCACCAAAGTGGGGCTCAATCCCAGGACCTGGAGATCATGACCTGAGCTGAAAGCAGACACTTCATTGACTGACCCACCCAGGCGCCTCTCTAGCAAATTTTTTTTTTAAGATTTTGTTTATTTATTCATGAGAGATACAGAGAGAGAGAGGCAGAGACACAGTCAGAGAGAGAGGCAGAGAGAGAGAGGTAGGCTCCATGCAGGGAGCCTGACGTTGTGGGTCTCAATCCTGGGTCTCCAGGATCACACCCTGGGCTGAAGGCAGGCGCCAAACCAGCCACCCAGGCATCCCTCTAGCAATTTTTTTGATAGCAATACTCCCACATGTACAAAATGACATATAGTATTATTGTGGAACCTTTTTTTAAAAGAGATTTATTTATTTATTTATTTATTTATTTATTTATTTATTTGAGAGAGAGAATGCATGCAAGTTGGGGAGGGGCAGAGGAAGAGGGAGAAAGAGAATCTCAAGCAGACTCTCTGCTGAGCATAGAGCCCAACTCAAGGTTGTATCTCACAATCCTGAGATCATAACTTGAGCTGAAACAAGAGTTGGACACTCAACCAACTGAACCACCCAGTCACCCCTGGAATTGGTTTTAGTGGTAAAGGTTGGAAATTAATTAAAAAGCCTCAAAGAGATCTAGTTAAATGGGGCAGCCATGTAATGGGATACTATACAGACTCAGATACACAAATTAAGGAGGGAGCTTTTTGATACTGATTATGGCCAAGGTATTTTGATAAATGAAAAAGGCAAGGGGAAGGATATACAGAGAATGTGCTGCCATTTGTGGAAAAAAAGGAGGATATATATATATATATATTTGTAGTATTTGTATATATTTGTCAATGACTTCTGGAAAAGCATCAGAAACAGTAACATTGATTGCTTCCAGGGAGGGTACTTTGGTGGTTGAGTGTCAGGAGTGGAAGAGAAACATTTCACCATTTACTGTTTGATATTTTCTGAATTTTGAGCTATATGAATAAATTACCCACCCAAAGAAAGAAAATGAAGTTAAAACTAAAAAAGAAAAAGAAAACTTACACTGATTTACACAAAAAAAAGAATGTCTCATGAACCATATTCTTTTTTTTCTTCCATTCTCAGAGGATTGGCTTTTTATCTCTGTGGCCCCTTCTCATGATAGCAAGATGGCTGCCACAGCTCAAGCATCATTTCTTAGCTTCCTTACTGGCCTCTCTGCACCTATGCTGTCATTGGTTGGACTCAGTGTTGGCTTTGTCCTCCATGTGATATAGGAGTGGCGTTCTCAAAGATAACATATGGGGGGTTAGCTGGATTCGACTTAATTGTCCCATTATCAGCTACTCTTGTATCTGGTTCTTTCTTTCTTTCAAGATTTTATTTATTTATTCATGAGAGATACAGAGAGAGAGAGAGAGAGAGAGACACAGGCAGAGGGAGAAGCAGGCTCCATGCAGGGAGTCTGATGTGGGACTCAATCCTGGGTCCCCAGGATCACGCCCTGGGTGGAACGCAGGCGCTAAACCACTGAGCCACTCAGGTATCCCGTTTCTTTTGAAGACAACAATCAAGGGAGTGCCTGGGTGGCTTAGTCGGTTTAGCATCTGACTCTTGGGTTCAGTTCAGGTCATGATCTGAGATGGAGCCCAGCATTGGGCTGGTGCTCAGTGCAGAGTCTGCTTGTCCCTCTTCCTCTGCTCTCTCTTCCTCTCTTATAAAAAAAAAAAAAAAAAAAAAAAGATTAGGACACTGACATATAGGAGATAAGACCATCTGAAGACACAGGGGGAAGACAGCTATTGGCAAACCAAGGAGAGAGGCCTCAGAAGAAACCAACCTGCTGACACCTTGATCTTGGACTACTGGCCTCCAGAACTGTGAGAAAATAATTTTCTGTTCTTGAAGCCTTCCAGCTTGCAGTGCTTTGTGAGGGCAGCCCTAACAAATTACCACAGGCTGGTATCATCCTAGATGTGAAGGGTGTCACCTGGGACTGGGCCTTGGCACCATTTCCTTAAAAAAAAAGGTTTCCTCCTTTTATTTTGCGGGAAATTGTAGAAATTTTTTTTTATCTAAATGCATTGGAACAATGATTAAGGATTCATGTGGTCTCGGTCTGGCATACTGGAAGAGTGGAGGGATTAACTCTAAAGATGCAGTTCACTATAACTTCTTTTTTTTAAAGCAATATTTTTAGGATTTTTTTTTTTTTGAGAGAGAGAGAGAAAATGAACAGGAGGAGGGGCAGAGGGAGAAGCAGACGCCCCACTGAGCAGAGAGACTGACGAGGGGCTCGATCTCAGGACCCCGACTCAATCGCAGGACTGCAGCTCCATCCCAGGACCCTGGGATCCTGACCTGAGCAAAGGCAGATGCTTAAATGACTGAGCCACCCAGACAACCCAAGGCTTACTTCTTAATAAAGGAGTTTGGATCTAATACTCTCATGGTCAGCCTTAAATAACCCAACCACTCAGATGGATCGGACGGCTCCTGCAGCATGTGTTTTATAGCCACACCATCTTGATGAGCCCCAGTGACAGAGTTCTTAACATCAGACCCAGATGGTGGCCTTTTATGGAAGGAGAAGGCAGCTGCCTGTGGCTTTCCTCACAATCCTTCACGTTCAGGTTGTCTCTACCAGGCGGCGAGGCTGATAAATTCTGAGGCCCAAACATTTCCTAATCCTAATCAAAGAGCTTGAGAAGATTTAAAGTTCTTTTTCTGGAGAAAAAAAAATAAGACAAAAAAGAATAATAAACAAGTAAAAATCATAGGTGCCCCTTCTTAGTTGAAGGAGATCGGCCTGGATCTCTTCACTGTCTGAATGTGAGTGTGATCTCTCATATTTTATGTCTAAAGTGCACATCTTTCCCTTTGATCAACCTTGTGGAAAGAGCATGCTTTCACTTTGCATTGTGGTTGGCGGTGTGAGAGTTGGCCACGACTGAATGCCCACAGGACATGAAGAAGTCTGATTATTTGAAAAAACCAGCCCTTTTTGTTGTTGCTGTTGTTTTTACCTGTTCAGAGTTCTGTAAGGGTGTGGTGTGTGAAGTTTTTATCTAAGAGGCTCTGGGGCCTGACGGACTGGGTGCCAATCCAGCTTTGCCATTGGCAGCTGAACTGGGCAAGTGACTTGCCCTCTCTGTGGCTCAGTTTCCCCATTTGTTCAACAAGAATAGTAAAAGTCTCTATCCCAGGGAGATGTGGTAAAGATCGCCTAGGTTAATATTGCAAAGGCTTTAGAACACTGGCTGTTACCTTGTCAGCCCTGGAATGGTGTTTTTATGTGAATCCGTAGAAAATAAGTGATCTAGGTCTTATCTCCTCTTTATTTGCATGTGGTTACAATTTATAAATACACTTGCTGTTTTCCTCCCCTCCAAAACTCTCCCTTCTCCCTAGTAACTGTATCCAAATCCCCAGTGTTTAATGACTCCTTTTCTTGTCTGGGAGGAGAGGGGAGGGGTGGTCCTCCACGTAACTCTGTCTTCATGCAAGGGTCTACTTCAGTCCATGTGAAGTGTGGGCTCTCAAAGGGCCTCTGAAGCTGGGGGATGAACATCACGAGTCTGCTGGAGGTCCCACTGATGTCCTTGCAAGTGACCACGTGGCTGGCATCCTTCTGCGCCACACTGAGAGTTCAGAGTGTCATGATGGGCAGCAGTTAGCATCATATGTCCTGTCCGTGCTGGAAGCTGAGCTGCCGCAGCCCCAGCGGGCAGAAGGGTCTGCAATGAAGTCTCAGGCCTGCTCAGATGGTGGCAAGAGTCTGGTAGCAGGTACATGCCCAGCTAGTGGCCAGCCCTGCTCTCGGAGACGCGTCTGAGACCTGGCCCCTTGGGGTCTGCCTCTCAGGGGCCCTGCCCAGGCCCTCTGTCAATCCCATGTGGGTAGGGCAGCCTCAGGGGTAAGGTGTTCTCGCACCTGCCTTCTCCTGGCTTTTCCCAGACACTAAGAGGCATGGGTGTCAAGTTGGGTCCTTGTCCCTGTTAGAGGGCATGGCACCCCAGGGTCTCTGTTTCAGCCAGGTGCCAAGCTTTGCCATCCTCCTGGTAGGGTGTAGAGAGCCCAGGAGGGCCAGGGGCACCCTCTTCAGGGGTGGGGTATGGAGGCTCTGGGGAAGCAGGGGGGTCTCCAGGGCCTCGTGCTCCCCCCAGTACTGGCCCATTGTAGATGTAGATGTTGCCAGTCACAGTCACAGACCCGCCGGTGACGTGAATGCCATTGGTACCTGTGGGAGGGAGGCAGAGTGAGAGGGGCTGATGGTGTTTAGTCTTACTCTCTTTTAGTCTTCTCATTTCTGTCTGGCTCACATTCTTCTCCTGCCCACTGTCCCTCCCTTCCCACCTTTCCTTCCCTGCCCCCTCTTCTCCCTGCCACCTGCCCTAGGCTTACCGTGGGCCACCTGGCCTTGTTCTGGGAGCTCAGGCTCCAGCTCTCTGGCCTGGCTGAGAGGACTCTGCTGCTGTAGCATCTCTTCCTCCAGACTTGGGGGTGCTGGGAGTCTGGCTGAGGCTGAGGCCAAGTCTCCAGAGAAGGGTAGAAGAGGCTTTACCAGGTCCGGGAAATGTGGGTTGACCCTAGGAGGCTCCCAGCTTCCGTCAGCAGTATTTGATTCCTCTCCCTGTAGGAGAAAGGCAGAGAACCAACCAATGATGTGGGCCTCAGACCCCCATCTTTCTTTAATCCCCACACCCCACTCCATGCTTAGGCAGCTCACTGTTCTCCTCTATTCCACTTTATGCTCCCTGCCACAGGGCCTTTGCACTCGATGTCCCTCCTCCCGACACTTTCCCCTAGATATTGTGATGGTTGGCTCCCTTATTTCTTCAGCTCTCTGCTCAAATATTAGTTCATCAGAGAGGCCCTCTCTGCCCACTCTAAGAAAAATATACCCCCACCCTTTGCCACTGTCCCCCTACCGTGTTTTATTAGCCACTATCACCCCCTGATTTATTTAACTTTATTCTTGCTCCCCTGGCCTATAACTCTGGGAGGGCAGGTACTTTGTTTCACTCACTGCTATATCCATGGTGCCCAGAATGGTGCCTGGCACATGGTAGGCTCAATCAGTTATTAGTTGAATGGATGCTGAAGCCTGCACACTCTTATCCTGCCTACCCCACCCTGTTCACTTATGCCTGCCCGCCCCTCCTTATGCCTCCTCAGCCTTCCCCGTTACCTCTGGACGCCTTTTGAGCAGGGATCCTGTAATAGAAAATGAAATGAGGGTCAGGCCCCCAGTATAGTATGCCTGGGCCGCTGCTGGGGCTTTCACCCTTCACACCCTGCTGTGACGTTTGCCCCCCACCTGGGTTCCCAGAAGGAACGAGCTATCATTGTCCTTATTTCCAGCCTACAAAAGAAGGACAGGGTGGACAGAATGTCCGTGCTGGGGGCGAGCATCTCGAGTCTTCGGGGTGTGGATGGGCCGAAGGGTTGGCACTGGGGAAGCTGACTGTTCCTCCCACCCCAAACTCCCTCCCTCATTCAGGTGGGGACAGCCAGCTGGCCAGGCCCACTGCCCTGCTGGCACCCAGCTCCTTCCTACCCAGCTTCCTGCAGAGAGAGGGGTGGTTCTTCCAGGTGCAGGCCAGGACCGTGGTGAGGAAGAGGAAAGAGGCCAGTGGCAGCAGGATAGCCAGCACCATCACAGTTCCTGGGGGGATAGCAGACAGAGAGCCGTGGTGACATGGGGTGGGAGGGGCAGAGGCAGGAGGGAAGCTAAGGACCGGCTTTCTAGTTCTCTGGGTGACCCAGAGAAAAGGGGAGCACAGCTTTTCCCATCTAGACCCACTGTGGTTCCTAAAGGCAGTTAGAGAAGCTGTCCTTGGGTTACAGAGAAGAGGAGCCAAGTTGGACTTGGGGAGGACCTCCTGGCAGCCAGCAGAAACTCTGTCATGGATGGAGGTTTTTTGGGGGTGGTTCTGGTGGCCTGTGGGTGAGAACAGGAGTGTGCACAGGTGGCTTTCCAGGGCTGGAAGAGGTTTGCTGGGGTGGGTGGCGGGGCAGGAACGCTGGGCCTTGGGTTTGTAAGCAGACTCAGCATAGGGACATGTTTCTGTGGACATGACCATCTTAGAGAGAGGCCACTGTAGGAGCTGGGATTGCCCCTCTGTCTCTGTGGGGGTGTTTATGGGGGTGGGAGAGGAGGGACTGCAAGGTCTCCACCCCCTTGCTCAGGGCAGGTTCCGGGGCAGGGAGTCGGAAGGGAGGCTGGGAGTTGGGGTTCTCAGGTTCTGGTATGTAGCGGTGGATAATTCCTGTCTGTCTGTCTTTCTTTTAAAGATTTAATTTATTTATTCATAAGAGACACAGAGAGAGGCAGAGACATAGGCAGAGGGAGAAGCAGGCTCCCCGAAGGGAGCCTGATGTGGGACTCCATCCCAGGGCCCTTGGGATCACGACCTGAACCAAAAGCAGACGCTCAACCACGGAGCCACCCTGAAGCCCTAATTCCTGTCTTTCATAGCAGAGTCTACAGCACCCATTAAGTGTGCCTAGGCAAAGTCAGGAACACTTGGACATGTGCATACTGGGAGCTTGTCCTTTCTGATCCACCTAAATCTGGGGCCTGAGGGAGGGCAGAGTGGGAGGCATGGGAAAAAACTGGACCTGGGGTCAGAGACGTCTGGGTCCTGGCCCAAGTAGATGACTATGTAAGTCATTCTACCTCTTGGAGCATCAATTTATTCAAAAATAAAATGAAGGGGTGAGGTACATATGATCTAAAATTCCAGCTCTAGAGTGCCAATTGTATTTGATACATCATTAAAAAGTAACAAAAGGACATGGAAAAAGATTTGATATACTTGAATGAAAAATCAAGTTACAAAATATTCAAATGACTCTACTTCTGGAAAAACAATTAGATGTGTAGACATACATAGAAAAATGTCTGGAGGATATATTAAAAAATATTAAGAGTTGGATAATGCTAAGTGATGATCCTGTGGATGATTTTTAGTTTTGTTTCTCTGAGTTTTCTTTTTTCTTTTTTCTTTTTTTTTCTCTTTTAAAGATCTTTATTGGGATCCCTGGGTGGCGCAGTGGTTTGGCGCCTGCCTTTGGCCCAGGGCGCGATCCTGGAGACCCGGGATCGAATCCCACGTCGGGCTCCCTGCATGGAGCCTGCTTCTCCCTCTGCCTGTGTCTCTGCCTCTCTCTCTCTCTCTCACTATCATAAATAAATAAAAAAATAAAAAAAAAATAAATAAAGATCTTTATTATTATGAGAGAGAGAGAGAGAGTGAGCGAGTGCCAGCAAGAGACAGAGAGAGCATGAGCATGGGGGCGGGGCGGGGGGGGGTGCAGAGGGAGAAGCAGGCTCCCCACTGAGCTTGGGGCTGGATCCCAGGATTCCAGGATCCTGACCTGAGCCTAAGCCAAAGGCAGACAATTAACCAGCTGAGCCACCCAGGCTCCCCATGAATTTTCTAATTTTCTAGAGGTGTGCGTGCATTCTGGCATGGGGTCTGGAATAAGAAAGAACCGAGAAGAGATCTTCATAATACCAATTACCACGTGGGTGATCTGGGGCAAGTCACATAAACTCTGCTGAGCCTCCTCCCCTCAGTGAGGATAATAATAGAACTACAGTTGACCCTTGAACAACATGGGGGTTAGGAGCACTGACCCGTGTGCAGTTGAAAATCCATGTATAACTATTGATTCCCAAAAAGTCTTAACAACAAATAGTCTACTGTTGGCCAGAAGCCCTACCAGTAACATGGTTGAGTAGCACATATTTTGTATGTCATGTATTTGTATACTGTGTTAAAGTGAGAGCAAAGAAAATGTTATTAAGAAAATCATAAGAGAAAATATATTTATAGAACTGTGCTGTATTTATTGAAAAAAAAGCCACATGTAAGTGGGCCCACGCAGTTAAAGCCAGTATTGTCCAAGGGTCAGTTGTACTTTCTAGGGTCATTAAGCAAGATTAAATGAGTTAGTGATTGTCAAGTGCTGGCAGAGTGCCTGACACACTAACTCTCACTACATGAAAGCTATTATTATAAATATTTGGTAATTTAAAAAAGGTAATAAACTTTCTCCCAACGAATAATGTTCACAGTCATTAGAAATATCCCTTAATCATCTGTTAGGCTAGGAAACCAGTAACTTCACAGAAAGAAAAAAACAAAACAAAACAAGAGTCAAATGTGGGATGAACTCTCTCATAATGAAAGTGTGTAATCTAATAAAGAGATTTTCAGGGACACCTGGGTAGCTCAGTGGTTGAGCGTCTGCCTTCAGCTAAGGGCGTGATTCTGAGTCTGGGGATTGAGTCTCACATCGGGCTCCCCGTGGGGAGCCTGCTTCTCCCTCTGCCTATGTCTCTGGCTCTCTATCACTCATGAATAAATAAATAAAATCTTTAAAAAAAGGAGAGAGGGAGAGATTTTCAGTCTAGTAAAGTAGATTATATGATGGGGGCATGTCCAAAATGATGACAATGATGTCAGTTACAATCACATATCAGTGTAGGAGTGGTCCTTGGCATGATATTATATGCAACTTACAAGTTATAATACATAACTTAAAAAGAGTATATGTATTTGTGTATATTAAGCTGGCCTAGGGATACTCCGAGTTTTCTTTAGGGAACTTCTCTGCTTGCCCCAATTCTGAGGGAGAAGGATTCATCTTTTCCCCATTTTCTTAGATGGGAGGAATTAAGGCATCTTCCCACAGTCCTCCCACCCACCCCCTCCATGTGCTCCTCAGGCCCAGGCCCCTCACCTGGCGTCTCAGAGTGCTCTAGTGGATTTCTGCAGCTGGTGTCAGACTTGGCAGTGCCTGGAACTGCCTCCACCAGACCCTGCTCTTCACACCTGTGGAGGATAGAGAGGCCCGACTCAGGTGCACACAGGGCTGGAAGTGGCAAGGCGAGCCCTTGGACGGTGAGCATAGCTGGGGCGGGTGGGGGGGGTGGGGGGTCAGCATCTGGGACTTCTGGGGTGGTAGGGGTATGGGGCGGGGGCGCACTCACCTTGTGTGGGGCTGGCAGCGGGCCCTGGGGGAGGAGGTATTCTGGAAATGCCCTGCTTTGCAGGGAACACAGTTACTGTTAGCCACCCCGACTTCATCTGGCAAGAGAAAAACAAGGGCCAGCCAGGGTGAGTGGCTAAGGGGAGTCTCTCCATGAGTTTCCTTTGCTCCCACTGGAGGGCCCCTTCCTGCCCGCCTACCTCATTCTGGTCTCCCTCTTGCCCAAGGGGCCTCCCCAGAGCTGAGAGATAATAATAGAATAGCTCCTGAGGCATCTGTTCCCAGTTCCAAGTCTCTGCACACCCCTGCTGTGAGCCTTTCACGGGAGGGGGCGGTGAGAGGGGGGCTCTATATACCAACGAGAACTACCTTGGGGCACCCCACAGACCCAGCACTATGCGCCCTGCCCCCTTCAGGATCACGGGGACCCAGCATCCTCCCTGCCCCCTGGCCACAGTGACCTCTGACCTGTCAGCTCAGCTTCGGTGCCAGGCGGGCAGTCAGAGAGTGGCTCGCAGTGTACACACTCAGTGTCCCAGTGTACGCAGAACATTCCCGGCTGGCAGCGGCACTGGGTTTTCTGTCTGCTGGTGCAAGGCACGGTCTCCTCAAAGCCCAGCACTGGTGGGGAGACAGAAGAACTCAGCGGAGAGGCTGCATGCCAGGAGATCCCAGCCTCCCCAGGCACAATGCCACTCACTCTGGTCACAGGGGCGGCACAGCTGGCAGATGGAGAGATGGTTCCAGTGCTCGTTGTAGGAATTTTCGGGGCACATGGCACACACTGTGTCCTGGCTGCGGCTGCATTCCACTGAGACATGTGTGCCTAGAACGTGAGTGGGGCAGCTGGAGTGTCAGGGGAGCAGGGTCCCCCCTTGCCTCTGCTGCTTGCTGGGGTACCCTGTCCTCTCGACAACCGCACATGAAGGATGGCCAGCTGGTTTTCCTGGGAGATGGTGTCTGCCTTCCCTCCAAGGCAGAGAGGTGGGCCGGAGTCCCCTGCAACTCATCTCCCATCCCTGGCTTCCTCTGGCCCTTGCCTCTCACCTGGGGGGCAGCGGGAGCAGCAGACCTGATGCTTGGGCTCGTAGTATTCCTTCTCCCGGTCCTGGCAGGTTTGGTTCTCCGTGTGGTAGGGGAGCTCCTTCGAGGGGAGATGGGGAGCAGGGGTGAATTATTCAGGAGTCAGCTGGGGAGGGCAGAGGGACTAGAGGGAGGGCTGCCCAGACCCCTCTGCCCCTCCCCAGCCGGCCGCCACCCACCTGCATGGGCCCCTCCCTTACCGGTCGGGCCTGGGATGCTGCCAGGAGACCGCAGAGGCCCACGATGAGTGGCCCCCAGGCCAGGCCGCAGGGGGAGGCGGCCCATGGCAGGCGCATGGCGGCCAGTCGGCCAGTCGGCCAGTCGGCCAGACGGGTGGAGGCCTGGGAGGAAGCTGGGAGGCCTGCAAGTCCTGGGCAGCGGTGGCAGCAACCTCCTGAGCCCAGGGCCTGGGACAGGGCTGGGCTGACGTGCCCTGGGGGCCCAGCGGCCGGGCCTGGCCTGGCCTCCAGGGCTCCAGCGCCAGGCTCAGGAAGTGGGAGTGGAGCGAGCCGGCCTTCGGGGCGGGGACAGGGAGCTCTGGGAGCAGAGGCAGCTGTCGCAATCGGGGAAGAGGAACAGGCTTGGCTGCCCCGATGCAGGGCGGGAGGGGGCGGCCGGGAAAGCACGTGAGGGCAGCAGGGCCGGAACCGGGCCTCCTCCCTTCTTCGGAAGTCTGGCCTGGAGGGGAGGACCACGGAGCCAGGCTAGGTGGGGAGGGGGCAGCGGAGCCAGTGGGCAAGGCTCAGATGAGCCCTGGAGAGCAGGTCAGAGCTGACTTGGAACAGAGACAGACGGACAAAGCTGTGTCCAGCTGGGTGCCAGATCTGAAAGTGGAAGGGCCTGTGACCCACGGACACAGAGAGTGCGGGACCCGCAGAGGACCACAGCCAGTCAGCCACGCAGCTTCTAGGAAACAGAAGTCCCAAGCTGGCATCCGTCTGGACTCCTGGGGGTTCCTGCCCTGTTGTGTGCTTTTTAAAGATAAGCTACAAAGGAATAACAAGTCAGCCGGCCCTCCCCATCCTTGACCCATCCTGGTACACACATAAGGGGGCACAGGTCACCTACAAGACATTGCAGAGAGGGCGGTGGCCCCTGATCCCCAATGCTTAGATGACAGGGAGGAAGGGTAGACCCAGTTCCCAAAGACCAGTAGGGGTGGCTGCGGGGAGCTGGGCAGCCACAGCCCTCCTTCCCAGCTTCCTCACCCAGGAGCCTCTGAATCCCTCTGAACTGGAGGAGGCTGAGATCCCTCCTATCCAGCCCCCTCCCCTCAAGGATGAGAAGACAGAGGCTGAGGGGACCACATAGAGGAGAACAGGATTCCAGGGGGACTTGGCCTCGTCCCTGCCCCCTTTCTTCCCATCATTTCCCTGCGACCCATGAACAGCACCCCCCGTGTCCCCTTATGCCAGGCTCTCCAGTCCTCAAGATTCTGTGCTCTTGGCTAGCTCCCATCTGTGCTGGAGGTCCACCAGGGCTCCGAGAAGCACCCCCACCCCAGGCCACACAGCCACCCCCCCCACCCCCAATGCAGTCTGTGACCTATTGCTTTTTGCCTCCCACCCCACCAGGCTGGGAGCTCTGCAATGACCTGGACTGAATCCTTAAGTCTGGGTCCCTGTGCTTAGCCCAGTCTGGCCCATTCCAAGTGTCCAGTACATAGTTATGGAGTAAATGGTGATGCCTTGTCCACGTCACATAGTCAATGTATGTGGAACCAGCCTAGACTCCAGAGTTCCTGATTCCCGGGTCCTGAGCTCATTCAGGCAATCATGCTGCCTCCTCTTCTGTACTCATCCTTTCAGGAGTTGGTTGGTCTGACTGGCTGGACAGCCTCTTGGTGGAGGAGCTGGGAAGTCCTAGTGTAGGAGTGTGTCTGGGGTGGAGGCTCACAACAGAGTGAAGGGCCTGCCTGAGTTTAGGCCTTTTGCTGTCCTCCCCTGGTACAGATCTGTACTGTACTGTACTCAGATCTGTAGTCTGCGGGCCAGTGTTTATATGAGTGGTCCAGGGCTGCCCAGAAAGGGACGAAATTTCAGAGCCGCATGCACCACTCAGGGCTCCTGCTCTTTCTGGGTCAAGGGAATTGGGGGCTGGGATTGGACTCACCACTGAGCCCTTCAGTGCATGAAGGTGTATGTGTGTGTGTAGGGTCCCTAGAACCTCTTTTCTCTTTCTATTATTTTTTATTTTTAAAAGATTTTATTTATTTATTCATGACAGAGGCAGAGACACAGGGCACTCCCTGAGGAGAGCCTGATGAGGAACTCGATCCAGAACCCTGGGATCACGACCTGAGCCAAAGGCAGATGCTCAGCCCCTGAGTCACCCAGGTGCCCCTCTTTTTACTTTTTATTATGGAAATTTTCACGTAACATATACCTATACAGAAGGGAAGAAAATAACATCGTGAACTGTAGCTTCGGCTCATGGCCAGTCTTCTCTCTTCCATACAGCCCTCCTCTGTTCTTCTAATCTTTCTTTAAATCTTTGGAAGGAGACCCCAGCATGTATCATTTTCATTTGAAAATATTGCAGGATTTTATTAAAATGCTAGGAACTCCATTTTTTTTAATTGAGGTATAACTTACAAACAATGAAATGCATAAAGTATGCTAATCTTATATACACAGATTGGTGAATTTTCACTTTTGTATGTTCTTGCGTATCTCCCTAGAACACTTCTTGCATTTCAAAAGGTTCCTGCTTCACAGGTAAGCACTATCTCAGGTCTTTTTTAAGCCCAGGTGGCTGAACTCCTTCCTGCTGCCAGTCTTATGCTGTCAGTTCACCTTCAAGGACTCTCTGGATCCTAAAGAAGAGTCTTAAGATGTGGACTTTAATCCCCTCTCTGGGCCTCTTCTCCTTCTCCTTCTTTTTTTTTTTTTAATTTTTTATTTATTTTATTTATTTATTTATTTATGATAGTCACACACAGAGAGAGAGAGAGAGAGAGAGAGAGAGAGAGGCAGAGACATAGGCAGAGGGAGAAGCAGGCTCCATGCACCGGGAGCCCGATGTGGGATTCGATCCTGGGTCTCCAGGATCGTGCCCTGGGCCAAAGGCAGGCGCTAAACCACTGCGCCACCCAGGGATCCCTCCTTCTCCTTCTCCTTCTCCTTCTCCTTCTCCTTCTCCTTCTCCTTCTCCTTCTCCTTCTCCTTCTCCTTCTCCTTCTCCTTCTCCTTCTCCTTCTCTTCTTCTTCTTCTTTGACAGTCACCTACTGGTTTGCTTGCACATCTGTTCTCTAGTTTGCTCTGTTCTGGATCACTATTGGGAACTACATTTCCCGGATTCCCTTTTCCTCCAGCTTCTGGGTAGGTTCAGCCAATAGGAAGACCTAGGTTCTTTCTCCCCTTTCTCTTTGCTGTGGGACATGGGACATCACCTGTGGTTGGTTGTGCTTCTTCCTTCTTTCCTTTCATAATCCTGTCTCCTCTCAGGGAGCCCCCACTATTGACTTCCCTTTGAATGGCTCAGGAGGCCTCTGGGTCTATAAGGCTACATGACCCTGCTGGCTTTCCAGCCCTAGAGATAGAATGGACTGGCCTCCTGCTTTGTAGCTTTCTGGGTTGTCTTGCTGTCCCCCGTTGGCTTCTTATCTTCTTCATCACCCGTGTACCAATTCCCTGGGCTAAATTTCTTCCATTTGAAAGACTTGGAGTGTTTCTTGTTTCTAAGCTGGACCATGATTGACAAAACTTACCAATAAGTAGTTATTATGCCTACCCAATCTCCTCCAGAGGATAAAGGAAACTCACAGGCGGATCCATGAATTCTTTATGGGCAGGTCATTGTCTTGGTTTCTTTCCTTTGTGTTCTTTGCCAGCTTCCTTCAAGTTTTACTGATTTCCATTGGGCAGTACCAGGTGTGGACTAGTGTACCCCATAGATTCCCAGAATGTTTGGGAGTGGGGCTCTTCTCCCAGGCCTACTTTCAAGGTTACTGGTGAGAGATTTTTCTTCCCAGAGGTCCAGGAAGAATCCCAAAAGGGGGTTGGTGGGAATGGATTCTTTTAGATACTCTCTCGGTTTCCTCTTCCCCACACTGCTCTTAGCCAACTGGTATCCTTAAAAAGGGCTTGGGAAACACTGAGAGACTTATCATGGGTGAGGGCCTTCCTTCCCCAGTGTGTTGGCATTTTCACTGGTGACCATCCTTTCCAATAATCCCAAGAATTATTGGTAGAGAAATCGGGTCTTGACCCAAAGGAATAAACTTCTTTTTTTTTTTTTTTTAAGATTTTATTTATTTATTCATGAGATTTTTTTTAAGATTTTATTATTTATTCATGAGAGACACAGAGAGAGAGGCAGGGACATAGGTAGAGGGAGAAGCAGGTTCCACGCAGGAAGCCTGATGTGGGACTTGATCCTGGGACTCCAGGATCGTGCCCTGAGCCAAAGGCAGATGCTCAACTGCTGAGCCAGCCAGGTGTCCCAAGGAATAAACTTCTAATGGTGAACTTCTAAGTCTCCTGCCAGGAGACTGGAGTAGGAGTGGCAAGGAGGAATTTTCTGGTGCATCCTTTTAGGTTAAGGACACCATATTAAGTCTAGATAGAAGGATCCCTGTTTTCCACGGTGGGCAGTCCAGTGTTGAAAGGCTAATTAGCTCTAAGTAGTGAGAATAAAGAGTTGCATTTAATTGAGTGACTCATTTTTTTATGCTAGAAAGAATAGAGGCTGAAATGGAAAAAGTGAAGGAAATGTAGATAAATTAATAGATTACAAATTAATGAGTTGTCAGCAGAAATCAGGATGTTGGATGGAGATGCTTTCTCATAGCCACATCATTCTCTGCCAAAGATAAACTTTGAGTCTGAAGATGTTAATTTTGCTGTCTTCTGCAGAGTAGGTCAACAAACAGTGACCACTGGACAGTGGGCCACCAAGATGAATAAGACTAGCACCTGTTCTCAGAGAACTCATAGTATGGCCTGTGCATATGCACGCACATGGATACACACAGGTACACACACACACACACACACACATGCCAGGATAATAATAGTATACGGTGATAAGTGCCACCATAGAATTCTCAACAAGGCTTTCTGGGAGTGGAAGGGCATTATTTCCATCATGTCCTATTCCCCAGAGAGCAAGGAGCAGGAAGACCCTTCCAACTTACAACGCTCATCCCTTTGCAGACCCTCTGTTTTTCTTCTCTCCCTGTTGCCTTTGCACATTTTATGGCAACCCCACAGGGTCAGGGGATGGCTAGTGCTAGGAGAGAAGAAACAGGGAGAGGCTAGGGGAACTTCCAAAACAAGTACAGCAAGGCCCTAGGTCCCCCAAGGAACAAGACTCCGTTTCTCTGGAAGTCAGGGGAGCAGCATTGAGCGTGGAAAAAGAAGAGGCTCAGCTCTTCATTGGGCCTCACTACTAACTCCTTGTTGTCTGTGGGCAAGTCACTTTGCTTCTCCAGGCCTTGGCTCCCTCCTGTGTTAAGTCAACTGGAAGGGGCCTGTAGGACCATCTGGGCTGGCTCACCTTTCCTCCCTGCTGCCATTTCACTTTTTAGATGAGAATATGGGGGCCCTGAGAGATAAAGTTGCTTTTTCAAAGTCACATAGTTTAGGGGTGCCTGGGTGACTCAGTATGTTAAGCATCTGCCTTCAGCTCAGGTCATGATCCTAGGGTCCTGGGATCCTGCTTTATGCTCTCCCTGCCACTCCCCCTGCTTGTGCTCTCTCTCTGTCAAATAAATACATAAAATCTTTAAAAGAAGAAAACCACAACAAAGTCTCATAATTTAAAGGCAAAAATGGGAGTCACAGAATACCTATGACATGGTCCCATTTATGAAAAAAAGTGTAAGTTTAAAGAAATACATATAGGTCTATAAAAGCACACAAAAGATCCAGATGGACATACAGATTATGACGGCTCTCCTTGGGCCGAGGGGTGGGTAAGAAATGGGACAAAGGGGAGCTTTTGTTGGTCTGTATATTTCTGTATTGTTGGAAAGTTACGTTGTGACAACAATGTATTTGGGCATGATTTCTGCACTTTCAAAGATACTATTTAAAATGGAGCCATGAAAAAAAAATAAATAAATAAAATAAAATAAAAAAAATAAAATGGAGCCATGACTGAAGCAGAAGAGCAGGTCTTAGATTTCTATGTTCCTCACAACAAACTCGATCTGGCCCATTCCAGATCTAGAAGGACACTTCCTGTAAGCATGTGCTGCCATCCTGTACCCTGACAGCAGTTATAGGGACACCACACGCTCGAGCTCAGCCCAGACCAGTCCTTGCAATTCTTCTTACAGAGCCTTTGAGATTAAGACTGTGTGCTGTGCTGCTTTAAGCTATGGTTGGATTTCAGACACCAGCTAGCTAATACAGAAGACAGGGCAGTGCCTCTGTGAACCTTTCAGATGAAAGGAGCAGGGTGTCATATACCCTATTTGTAGGTAGGATGGTTCCTTGTTTAGGGACCTGGTTCCAGGGAGAATGGAGGTTCTAGGAGTGTCTGGGTCCCATGGGAATGTGAGGGGACGGTGTCGAGAGATTTTCAGAGTCAGGGAGATAACCCAGGACCCAGATTGCTAATGAGCCCATGGACTCTGTGTGTGAACCTCCCTAGCTTTCAAAACGAGGTGCAAGGGGGCTCCAACTCCCCGTGAATCTCTGGCTGGTACATCATGGGAAATAAATGGCAAATGCCCTCAGTAGACAACCCCAAAAGAGAAGAACTATGATTTTGTGTTTCACTTAGCTTCTATTTTGTTTGAAAACTGGTTTCTTTTGTGGAGGGTCAGTTTCTTCATCTAGAAAATGAAGGAAAACCCAGGCTTTCCCTTTCTAGGAGGGGTGTCCGCAGCAGGGATCAAAGGAAGGGAGGGGACCCAATTTGGAATCCTGGTTGACAGCAGCTCTCACTTTAAAAGGCCACAAGAGGGATCCCTGGGTGGCGCAGCGGTTTGGCGCCTGCCTTTGGCCCAGGGCGCGATCCTGGAGACCCAGGATCAAATCCCATGTCGGGCTCCCTGCATGGAGCCTGCTTCTCCCTCTGCCTGTGTCTCTGCCTCTCTCTCTCCCTCTCTCGAATAAATAAATAAAATATTTAAAAAAAAAAAAAAAAAAATAAAAGGCCACAAGAGACCTCTGGCCTCAAGAGGAAGCTCCATAACCTGGCTGCACCCCCAATTTGGAAGTACCCTGCTTCCTTCTTATTTGCCTGGCACACTCTTTGGTGTTCCTCAAGAGGCAGCTGCGATGTTACCTCCTCCAGGAAGTCTTTCTGAGTCTCAGGGTGAGTGCCTCCCCCCTCTCCCGGCCAACCAGGGGTTCTCTCAGTACTTAGTTCTTATCTCTGCCACTAGAGTCCTAATCTCATGTTGCCTGCCTATCTTCTTCCACTGAGTCTTCATCAGTGCTCTGGCAGGGCCTGTATCTGCATGTCCCAGGACTGTTCCTCCCAGGAGGCACTGGAAGCTGGAAGCCAGGAAGCGGCCTGTGGTGGGTGGGTGCGTGGGGGGCACCGTGGCGGACACCACCTCTCTCCCCTGAGGCTCAGGGCCTGGGTTGTATGGCTGTGCCTCCTTGGGATATGTCTCTGGGCTTTCTCCCTGACCCTTCCCTTTCTGTGTCCTCACTGCTTACACTTCACTCTTTATCCTCTTGCTGGATTAAGTCTGGAGCAGAGATTTTGGAGGAGAAACACAGCCCCTACCAGTGAGCTTTTTCCTTCCTTCCAGGGCTGGTGTAGCCTTGAACTGTGCCCACCTTCTCCCTCCCTGACACCCATGCTGCCCACATCCCTCCCTGTTCCCTCAGGGCCTGCTGTCCCTAATGCTCCTTGGGCTCCATCCAGGTCTGTGCCCAAGTGCCCTGCCTGGCCCCTGTGCTGCCTCTCAGTGACCACATTCCTGCAACCCCGTGACCACAATAGGGGACATTACACATTCCTGGCCTGGCAGCCTATGGTGTGGTATAAAAAAGAACAGAATGTCCCAGGGCCCCGCCCAAGCTTCAGCTTCACCTGCACCTGCGTCCCTCCCTGGCCTGGACAAGGTAGAGGGTGGGAGTGGGGAGTCAGGAGGGCAGAGGATGGAGCAGGGAGGGTGGGCTGAGGGGCGCTCTGTACTCCAGAGCCCAGTGGGGCCAGGAGGTGTTCCCAGTTTATTGAGCAGGGAGGAGGCTTGCAGATACCCCTTCTTCTTCTACAAGACCTGGGGGTGAGGCTGACCCTCGGGTGCCTTTGGAAGGAGTCCTCAGGGAGGGGCCCCAGCTCCTGGAAGCCCACTTGGGGCTTCTTCCCCCTTGATCTCCTGCCAGGGAGGGGAGAGTCCCTTCAAGGCTGGCTCCCTCCACTTCAAAGGCCTGGTCCCCACCCCTCTGCCCCTCCAGCAACTCTGCCCTCCCCTCCCAGGCCTCCATCCTGTCCTCCTCTGTGGGTCTCCCTTTATCTGCCTTCCCTGTTCTCCTGGTCTCCCCCCAATCTTAGTCCCTCTCATTTGGGCTCTGTTTCTTTGTTTTAGGCTCCCAGCTTGGTGTTTAGGATTCCTCTTCTTGTCCAAGATCTCTGGCCCTGCCCTGTCAGACTGTCTCTGGCCTCCTGGTCTGTCAGCCCCTTGCCATTACTTTTGGTTGGGGGGAGGCCTCTCGCCCCCTCCAGCCCTGAACTCCCTGGGCATCTGCCCTCAGGAGTTCTCCTCCCCTTGGAGAACTCTCAGCTCTGACTCCTCCTTGGCCCCTCCTCCTGCCCTGCTCACCTTTAATTGAGATGCTAATGAGGCTTCTGTCGCTTCCATCCCAGCCTGGCGGGCGGGCTCCCCAGACTGCCCGCTGCACCTGTCAGGTGAGGGGGAGGAGAGGCTCGGCTGCCAGATTCAACTGGAAAGGAACCAGTCCCAGTCCAGCCACAACCTGGGAGCTGGGAGCAGGAGGCAGCCCAGACCTCCTGGAGCCCTTCTGTCCCTGGGACAGAGAGGGAGTCAGGACACAGCTGAAGGCGAGGGCCAGGGACGCAGGAGAAGAGCCCACCTAGACTGAAAGGGGGTGACTCGGGGAGAAAGAGGAAGAGAGGCAGGATCAGAGAGCCTGGCACACAGACAGGAGACAGGCCAGGAAGAAGAGAGCTGAGAAAGAGACCCAAAGAAAAGCAGAAAACAGAGAGAGAGAGAGAGAACCTGAGCTGGGACACAGGTCTTGCAGGAAGGAGACTGACAGCTGAGGAGACAGACAGGGAGGTGCTGGGACAGAACCCCAAAGGGTGGCTTCCCAGGGAAGCCCAGCAGCAGCTCTTCTGCCCGGACTCCAGCAGGTCAGCCAGCTCTGGGAAGGTGGAGGGAGCGAGGGAGGGGCGGAGAAGGGTGGGCTCCAGGCGGGATGGGGGCCTGGCCAGTAGCCTCCCTCTGGGTCGAGGTGATAATGGGAGAGGCACCAGAGCTCAGAATGCAGCACTGACCCCGACCCTCCATGACCCCTGCTCCCCAAGGCTCATGAAAGGAGAGTGTCGAGAGGAGGAGGGGCTGGGCCCCAAACCCGCTGCCCCCCAGCAGCCCACAGAGGAGGAGGAGGCCCTGATCGAGTTCCACCGCTCCTACCGGGACCTCTTCCAGTTCTTCTGCAACAACACCACCATCCATGGTGCAATCCGCCTGGTGTGCTCCAAGCACAACCGCATGAAGACGGCCTTCTGGGCCGTGCTGTGGCTCTGCGCCTTCATCATGATGTATTGGCAGTTCGGCCAGCTGTTCGGGGAGTACTTCAGCTACCCCGTCAGCCTCAACATCAACCTCAACTCCGACAAGCTTGTCTTCCCTGCTGTCACCATCTGCACCCTCAACCCCTACAGGTCAGTCCATCCACCAATCTCTCTGCCACCTCCCAGGGTACCTGGGACACAGGAGGCAGACCTGTAGACCCACAGACCTGGAGAGGGGTAGGAGGTGGCGAGATGGGGACCAGGCTGGCGGCTCTGGCCAGCGGGGGTGGGGGTGGGGGGCCCTCCTCGCATGGCTTATCCAGAGTGTGGTTGGTTGTTGGGCCAACGTAGCCCTCCTCTTCCCTTCTCCCTTCCCTTCTGCCTCTCACAAGTGGGAAGGAGTGCTGATGAAGTGAGATGCCGATAAACTCCAAAGGGCAGGATAGAGATCATTCCCATCCCTTCCCCGAAGCAAAAGGAGGGCGAAAACAGGCCTCCTCCACCCTGAGAGAAGAATGTGATGAAGAGGTGAAGGGGTTGCAGGTGCTGTGGTGGTGGGTGGGGGGTGGGAGCTGGCAGGGACTGCCCCCCTCCCAAGTGTGTTGGTCTTGGTGTAGAAGGGGAGTGTAGAAGGGGAGTTTGTTTCAGAGAAAACAAGGTGGGGGTGGTGGCAAAGCAGTCTGAGAGCACTAAGGCTGGGGGTAGAGCCAGAAGGAGACCAGGATAGGATAGAAAGCAGACCCTGCCCCCCCCATTCCAGTGGTTCCTCCCAAAGCCCCAGTTGACCCCTGCTGGGCTGTACAGCTAACCTGCCTGGGTGCCTGACCTTTAAGTGCTCAGGTGTGTCCAACAGTTTTGGGTTTCATCAGTGCCCTTTGCCAACTTTTCTCTTGGAAGCCAGAGGGGACGGTAACCATGGAGAAGAAAGGAGGGCAGGGTTAGGTGTTCATATATCCTTTTGATTTGTATTCACTCGGTCATGCAACACCTTTGGGGCACTTGAAGCATGCCTGACACGGTGCTAGGCACTCGGCAAATGAGATCATTCATCGTTCATTCCTTCTTCACTGAAGGCCAGGTACTTCGCTAGGTTCTGGGGGCTGGAAGATAAAATAAAGTAGAGACAGGCGGCACAAATAACAGGAGGACCAAAACACAAAACAAACGAAAAAACCAAAGCAGCAGGAGGACAGGGTGGTCAGTATAATAAAGACTGTGAGAGGCACAGTCTCTGCCTTCAGGGAGTGTAAGATTTCTGAGTGCCTGCGGGTGTGACCGTGTGTGTGTGTGTGTGTGTGTGTGTGTGTGTGTGTGAGCAAACACTAGGTATATGTGCGATTACGGATGATGGAGATTGGTCACATACCAGGGGCGGAGGCCCCCCATGCATTCTATTGTGTCCAGGGGTGTGTCATGGGCCTAATAAGGGTTAGGACGTCCTGTGCTGCAGAGAAAACACTGCTGGCCATTTCAGGGATTGGCCTCCATATGCCCTCCTGGCCAAAGACCCACTTTCTGAGAAGCTGCTTCATGCACCAGATGCTGCTAAGTACTCTGTAGCACCCCTAACTCTCTCAGCAGCCCCAAGAGGCAGGGACTATTATCTCTATTTTACATTGGAGGAAACCAAGGCAAAGACAGTCAAGTCACAAGGTCACCGAGATAGGGACTGAGTTGCGGCTCACCCTCTGTCTGATTACAGACCCTTGCCTCTTCTTAATACCCCAGGTGCGGGACATGGAATATATGAAGTTTGTAGTCAAATATTTACATCTCATTTCCAGGCTCTCCTTTCTCTCCCCCAACCCCCGCTCATTTTTCTTTCCTGGTGCCCTGGGCCTTTGCTTCTCTTCCTCTTGACACTCTGCTGCTTCCCTGCCCTGATCTTTCCTCCACTTATTCCTCTTCACCCCTTTGGACCATGGTGGAGGGGTGGGACACTGGGACCACCCTGAGCCAGCAGGGAGGGGAAGGCAGGCAGGTGGGAGGGACTACAGGCTGGGTAGCAGGCTCTCCATAAATATTTGTGCTTGGGAGACATGAGTGGGAGACAGAGAGGGCAGGGCTCCATCTGTTGACACCTGCCTGTAGATAAACTGAGGTCCTGCAGGGTCCAGGGTCATGGGCAGTCCAGGAAAAGGCCCCAGGGAATGAGACCAGAGCTACAGGCTGGGAGGGAGGTGTCCACACAGAAAGAATCTCACCTGCATGACTGGCAGCTGCAGGGCTTAGCAGAGGAGCGCACACCCAGGACAGGAGGGGAGTCAGGGAATGTCCCCTAGCACAGGAACGATGTTGAACACCACATGCTGCCCCTACTGCTTTATAAGCACTGTCTCATTGAATCCTGCCAATTCCATGAATAAGAAATGATTATTATTTCCATTTGGAAAGGGAGGTGAAATAATTTGAGCAAGGTCACATAGCAAATAATAAAGAAATAACAACAATGATAGCTAACACTTCATGGCACTAAATGTGCACCGGATAGGTTACATTTTATATGAAGTTATTTAATTATCACAAGAGACATCTGAAGTAGGTACTAGTATTAGTCCTGTTTTATATATGAGGAGACTGAGGCCCAGAGAGATTAGGTCACCTGCCCAAGCTCACACAGGTGAACAATCACCCAGCCACCCCACCTAGCAGCCACTGCATCTCAGGTTAGCAGCTGAGTCACAAGCTGAATGTGTTTGATTTCAAAGCTCTTTCTTCCTCTGCACTTTAAGGAGGGGCTGGGTGAAGGTGCCACGGGGGTTCAGGCTGCTGGTGGGGCATGCTGGGTGGGGGTGTAGGAAAGAGCAGCAGTGAGATGAGGGATACTCAGGAGTGCTGGAGAGAGGGATCCAGGGTGCTTGGCTCCTGCTCAGGGAGGGAGATGGGGGGGTGGACAGGTTAATGCAGCCTGGTGAGTGGTGACCTGGGTGTGAATCACTGCTGCGGGCTGGCAGCAGGTGCAGGAGATGGGCTAGATGAGTGATCCCTACAGGGAAGCAGCAGGGAAGAGGTGGAAATCAGTGGATAGGATAGGAGAGCTGCTGCAATAACAGGAAAGACGCAAAGTCAGAGTAGGGATGCCCACAGCTGGCAGTAGGTGGTCCACGGCCAGCAGAGATGGAGCCCTTCTGGGCTGCTTTGGAATTTCTGGGAGAGGGGGCAAGGGCCTTCCACACTAAAAAGGGAAGTTCAAAAAAGTCAATGTGAAGGGTCGGCCAGTGCAATCCATTTCTTTTTTCGCCAGTGAAGGGTTTTTTTCATATCCACATCTGAGGAAAACTGAGCCTGAGAACATATTTTTCATCCAATTCTGGGAGAGACTGAGGCGAGACCTCAGGAAGATTTCGAGCTTCTCAGACAGCAAAGGAGGTCACAGAATTCCCTTCCTAAGATGGCAAAGCAGAGGCATGGTGCAGGAGTGGGGTGGGGAGGGCTCTGAGCTGGACCCTCTGTCCCTAACCCCTCGAGGTCTGGAGAGCAGGCTCTGCGGTGGCAGGGCTGGCAGGCCCGCCTCTGCCCAGCACGAGAAGGATGCACTCCTTCTCACGTCAGGCCCCTCCTCACCTCCGTAGCAGCTGTCCTTAGAAAGTTCTTCCTTAGGTAGAGCTACTATTGACCCTGTTAGGATGTCTAGCCTCTGACCCTGGTTCTCTCTCTTTGAAGAAACCCTAAAACCATCTCCTTCATCCAATGGCCTAGAGTTCAGGTATGCCTAGGGCAGCAGCACCTGCCGAGGAGCTTGCAAAACCCACTATTGGAGTCTGATCCTTTTAACAAGCTTGTTAGATAAGGAAGGTGATTCCTCTCCCCACCCTTCCCCTGCAGAAAGATGAGAACGTAGAAAGCCTGTAGGCTTTGCAGGTTGCCCCACTGTTATGTGGAGGAGCCAGAATTGGAATCTGCTGGTAGGCTCTGCTTTTTAATTTATTTTTATTTTTTATTTATTTTTGAAAAAAATTTTATTTATTTTTCGTGAGAGACACATAGAGAGAGGCAGAGACATAGGCAAGGCAGAGGGAGAAGCAGGCTCCCTGCGGAACCCCAATGCAGGACTCAATCCCAGGACCCCAGGATCATGGGGCTGAGCCAAAGGCAAACATTCAACCACTGAGCCACGCAGGCGCCCCTAGGCTCTACTTTTTTTAAGGCCACAGAGTTACATGGTGGGTAAGTGGCAGGCAGTGCTCCTGTGTCTCTGTGGCCTGCTCTTCTCCATCAAGAGTAATGATAATAAAACAGCAGTGGTTGTACAGTGCCTCCTCTGCCAGATATTTGTCCTCGGGACTTTTCATGTATTTGCTCATTCACTCCCCATAACAACTATGAATAGTCCCATTTTACAGGGGATGAAGCAGAGGCAGAGAGGAGAAGTAGCTTCTCCAAGGCATCAAAACAATGGGCAAGGCTCAGACTATGCCTGGAGAGCTGATTAGAGCTTAGTTCCTTGGATGAAATGGTTTCTAGAGCTTTCACCATCCAGGCTGTCCATCCTCGGAACAAGCATTAGTTTGTGAACATCGATTGCTCCTAAAACGTTGCAGCCGGGACTGAATTGAACCTGCAATCTGAGAGCTTGGAGTTGACTCTGGAGGGGCTGACTCTGTCTTCAGGGAGGCTCACAGCTGAGAGGCTGCCCAAGGGCACCTGCCTGTGAACACAGTGTGGTGAAGGCTGAGCTCCCAGAGGCTGTGAGTGTGGGTCCCCAAGGGCTATTTGTCCATAGCCCCCTGGGAGGCAGGCTGGAGGTGCTGAGACATGGGGGAGAATGAGGCTGAGGAAGGTGCCAAAGAAAGGGAAGTCAGGGCTTCTTGGTGGTCTCTGGAGGAGGGAGGGAGGGGAGTAGGGCCTCAGAGGCACCCTGGCTGGAGAGGAAGCTACTGAGTTTCCAGGGCTCATCCTGCCTAGTGCTTCGGACTGCTGGCTGAGAATGCTTTACAAGGGTCCTCCTGGCGGGTGGGATGGACAAATCCAAGGGCAAATCCAAGGCTGGGCAAATCCAAGGCTGCCCGGTAAGAAGGGCTTTCCTGTGAGGGCTACTGAGGGGAATGGGGGAGGGAGGAGATGCACACAGGGAGGTGGCTGGGGTACAGACCCCTAAGTCTCTCCATCTCCCTGCTTCTGCTAGTCTGTCCCAAGCAGAGGAGAGAGGCTGGAGGGGAGGTGACCAGTGGCAGGGAGAGGAGATGGTGCTGCCCATTCTCGGGTGGTTCTGAGTCCGGAGTGGGAGTAGTGGGAAAAGCAGGGAGCAGGAAGTCAGACAGGCCTGGGTTCAAATCTTGGTTCAGATACTTCCTTGCTAAGTGGCCCTGGAGAAGTTGCCCCGTTGATCTTAGTTCTTAGTTCTTAGTTCCCTCAATCGTCAAATGGAGATACTAATGCCTGCCTGACTGAATCGTGTGAGGGTTGGCCCACCCTCCAGCGTAGGGCTGTCTGCCAGCGCACATGGGAGTGGGGGTAGTGGCCATGACAGGGTAGGAGGTCAAGATAAGAAGGACTGCACTGTCTTGCTGAAGCCCCATGTTTGCATTCTTTCTCACCTCTCCAGCCCTAGGTCTCTTACCAGGGCCCTGCTGTTTGCAGAAGATCTGTTATCATTAGTGGGTTTTACCCGGTGGCACTTTTCTTAGTTCTAGGTGTCAACCGAAAGGGGCAGGGAGAGATTTGTTTTCTGGAGGGGTGATATGGGAATGCTCCCTTCCTTAAGGCTCCCCCACCAGAAGGGGAGAAGCTGACCTTGGGTGAGGTGAGCCTGTTTTGTATGGAGCCTGGCCTCTTCTGGAGGTGGGAGGTGGGAGGTGGGAGGTGGAGTCCCCTCAGAGGCCTATCAGGAAGAGGTAGGCAGGAGCTGAATAGGAGGGGGCCAGTGAGGGGAAAACTGGCATAGGGACAGCCTGTGAGGTTGGTCTGTAGGGAGGAGCAATGTAGCTAGAGAAGGTGATGGACCAACTCTGAGTCGGTGATGAGGATGAGGGAGGTGCACAGAGGAGCCCGAGGCAGCTGAGGGTGATGTGGAAAGGGAATGCTCAGCTAGACATGTGGTGGCTCATGTGAAAACAACTCCAGCCAGTGTGGGACACCTGGATTCTTCCTATGTGACCAGGAGAAAGAAGTTGAGTTTCCTGGGCTTCATTCAGGCTTCTGTCCGCGTCTTCCTGATATTCAATGGCCTCTTCATTTTGTGTTTCTCACTGAACCTCCTGAGAGTTTCAGGTGGTATGCAGATCTAGTGTTATGCCCATTTCACAGATGGGGAAACTGAGGCGGGATTCAGAAAGGGTGAGTTACTCACCAACATTGCCCAGCTAGAAGTATGTAGCTGGAATACCAGGACCCACACCCAGTTAATTCTGGCTCCAGTGCTCCTTCTGGGGCAACTTGCCAACCTCTTGAAATAGCCAGAGCCAGCAGGAACAGAGTGGAAGGCAGCGTGATGGATCGAGTGCTTTCTGACATGGTTCCTGGCTCTGTAACCTTGAACTAGTCACCTGCCTAAGGTTTTTCACCAGTAAAAAGGAAGGACAATAGTATTCGCTTACAGTGGCTAATAGTTTGCTGAATTACACTGAAGATTACATGAAATCATTTGAATTCTGATACCACAGTGCCTGGCTCAGAGTAAGTGCTCAATAAAGACCAGCCGTTTTCTGCCACCCTCTTATTTTATTTTAAAAGATTTTATTTATTTATTCATGAGAGACACAGGGAGAGAGGCAGAGACACAGGCAGAGAAGCAGGCTCCTTGTGGGAGCCCAATGCAGGGAGGATCGCACCCTGAGCCGAAGGCAGACGCTCAACCTCTAAGCCACCCCGGCATCTCTCTGCCGTCCTTTTAATTACCAATCATAAGCAAGTATCTGGGAATGTCAAACACATACCTTTGTCCTGAGCTACTTTTTCTGAGGGGATGCAGGGGTAGCCGGAGCTGATACCTGGGCCCTTGCCAGCTAGACTTTATGAAGGAGAGAGAAACAGAGCCAAGTGGAGGAGACAGTGAGGGTATGGCCTAGAGACTGGTTAATGTAGCTGCACATTAGGGCCCCTGGGGTTCTTGTAAAACAACCTTATTTGGGGCCCGCCCTTTCCCACGAAACCTGAATCTCTGGCAGTGCCTGCCACACACAGGTATTTGACTTTTTTCTTTTCTTTTCTTTTCTTTTTTTTCTTTTCTTTTTTTTCTTTTCTTTTCTTTTCTTTTCTTTCTTTCCTTTTTTTTCTTTTCTTTTTTCTTTTCTTTTTTTCTTTTTTCTTTTCTTCTTCCTCCCTCCTTCCCTCCCTCCCTTCCCCTCTCTCTTTCTTTCGTTCTTTCTTTTTTTGAGAGACAGAAAGAGAAAGTGTGAGTGAGGGGAGGGGCAGAGGAAAAGAGAATCTAAAGCAGGTTCCATGCCTAGCACAGAGCCTGATATGGGGGGGGGGGGGGCCTTGATCTCACCACCATCATGACCTGAACTGAAATCAAGAGTCACTCAACCAACTGAGCCACCCAGGCACCCCTGGACTTTTTCTTTAATTGAGGTATGATTGACAAATAATACCGCGCACAAATCTTAAGTCCTCACTGAGGTTTGCCAATCAAGATCCTGAACATTTCCATTACGTGGTGGCCCAGGTAATGGAAGTCCATTCTGAAGTCCATTCTCCATCTCCCATGGTCATTCTTTGACTTTCATCATCATCAATTAGTTTGACCTGTTCTCAGGCTTCCTATGAAGGATATCACACAATGTGAATTTTGGTGTTTTTCTGCATGTGTCTGGCTCAACTCACTCATTTCACTGAACTTAATGTTTCTATAATTCTCTCATGCTTTTTGCCTGTATCAGCCTCCTTTTTTGCTGAGTGGTACTGATGGACCACTCCATCAAGCCTTTGGCTATTTCAAGCCTTTGGCTTGAAGCCTTTTGGCTATTATGAATAAAGGCCTTTCAAACCTTTTGGTTATTATGAATAAAGGTGCTATGAACGTTCAAGTACAAGTCTTTATATTTTCATTATGCTTGAATAAACAGCTAGGAGTGGACTCGAGTAAAATATCCAGAAGTGAAATTGCTGGGTCATAAGGTAGAAACATGTTTAACTTTATAAGAAGCTACCAAATGTCCCTTGGCTGTGCCATTTTAGGCTCCCACCAGCTGTAACTCCAGCTGCTCGCCATTCTCACCAGCTGCAACTCCAGCTGCTCTCCATTCCCACCAGCATTCGACCTTGTCAATCTTTTAGGTTTAGCCGGTTTTTTGGTTTTGTATTTTTTTAAAGTAGGCTCCATGCCCAGCATGGAGCCCAATGCAAAGCTTGAACTCAGGACCTGAGATCAAGAGGTGAGCTGAAAACCAAGTCTTATGCCTAATGGACTGAACCACTCAGGCACCCCTAGGTTTAGCTTTTCTAATGGATGTTAAGTGGTACCTCATTCTTTTTTTTTTTTTTTTTTTTCAGAAGTCTGCCTTTTTAAAAATTTGTATTTTTCATTGAAGTTTAGTTGATGGACAATATTCTGTCAGTTTCAGGTATATACCATAGTGAATCAACCATTATGGTTTTATTTTACATTTCCCCAGGACTAATTACATTGAGCACCTTTTCTTGTGTTTAGTGATTATTTATATATATCTTTTGGTGCCTTTTTACTTTTATTATTTTTTTGTTTTGTTTTATTTTTGGTTCATTTAAAAACAATTTGTCTTTTTGCTGATTTCTAAGAGGTCTATATTTCAGGATAAGTTCTTCCTAAGGTTTTATTTTATTTAAATTCAATTAATTAACATAAAATATATTACTAGTTTCAGAGAGAGTTTAGTCATTCATCAGTTGCTTCCTTAGATATTTTTTATTCCAAAAATATTTTCTTACCTCAAGGTCATGAAGATATCTTCGATGTTTTCTTGAATCTTTTTTTTTTTTTTTAAGATTTTACTTATTTATCCTTGAGAGACACAGAGAGAGAGAGGTGGAGACATAGGCAGAGGGAGAAGCAGGTTCCCGCAAGGGTCCCAATGCAGGACCTGATCCCAGGACACCAGGATCATGACCTGAGCTGAAGGCAGATGCTAAACCACTAAGCTACCCAGGTATCCCTGATGTTTTCTTCTTCTTCTTCTTCTTTTTTTTTTTTTCCTCATGTTTTCTTCTGGAATATTTCTGGTTCTGAAATTTATGTTTAGGTCTATGATCCAAACTGACTTAATATTTGTGTATAAACTGAGGTAGAAGTTGAGTTTCCTTTTTAAAAAATCTTCTCAATACAGCAGATGGTTGTTCCAGCACCATCTGTTTGAAAAAATTATTTTCCCCATTGAATTGGTGTTTTGGTCAAAACTCAGTTGACTGCATACTGTAAGTTTATTTCTGGACTTTATTGTGTTCCACGAATCTATCGCCTACCCTTACATAAGCATTACATAAGCATTACACTGTTTTGATGACTGTGGCTTCACAGTGAGTCTTGAAGTGAGGTAAAGTACTCCAACTGTGTTCTTTTCCAAAATTGTTTTGAGGGGTGCATGGCTGGCTCAGTTAGAAGAAGAGTATGTGACTCTTGATTTCAGGGTTCTGGGTTTGAGCCCCATCTTGGGTGTAGAGATCACTTAAAAATAAATAAAAACAAAATTGTTTCGTCCACTCTACATTCTTTCCATTTCCACATACATCTTAGAATCAGCCTGTCAGTTTCTTCAAAATGTCTGCTGAAAAGTTGATAGGGATTGTGTTGAATCTCCAGACCAATTTGGAAGACATGAGAACTACACAGAATTTCTGACTCATGAACTCATGTAACTCTCCATTTGTTCTGGTCTTTGAGTTCTCTCAGCATGATTTTCGGGATAAAGTTCTTGCCAGTCTTTCATTAAATTTATTCCTAGTTCTTGATGTTGTTTATGGTATTGTTCTGTGATCTCAATTTTCCATCTTTTTGTTGCTGTTTTGTAGAAATACTGTTAATTTTTGTGCATTGGTTTTTGTATCCTACCACCTTGATGGATTTAAGAGTTCTAGGTGTGGTTGTTTGTTTCGTTTTGGTAGATTCCAGCCATAAGGCACTGCTACGACGGATTTTCACGATGGAGATGGTAATAGGGCCTGCACCGAGAAGGAATGTGATGATTTACACTGGACAGTGTTTAACTTCTGGTGTTTGGGCCCCACCCATCACTTATTAAAACTGAGTCTTCGATGGGGAGGGGCCGTGCAGCATCTATAGTTTCAGAGTTCCAGGCTAAATTCTAGAAGTGCAGCGAGGCACCTCTAATTTAGAAGGTGTCAGCCAGGTGGCAGGCGGGCCCAAAAGCCTACCCGGGGGGGGGGGGGGGGGGGGGGGGGGGGGGGGGAGGCTGAGGAGCCCCGGGCGGGATGACCCCACGGCGGCGCAGGACCAGGCCACACCCTCTCCCGCCTTGGGCAGGGGCAGGCGAGTTCCGGGTTCCCTTCCCGGCCTGGGCGGGGTGGGGGGCGGGAGGAGGGCGCCTCTCGCCTCTCGTTTCGGATAAACAGGCCGCAATAAATGCCGTCACCGCCGGGGCTCACCGTCGCCTCCCCTGCCCCCGCGGATCACCTTGTCTATACTCCCACGCCCCCCCGCCCTCCGAGAGGCCCTGCAGACACCAGAGCTATTCCTCGCGGGCTTCTCCACGATGAGCCGACCTCACCGGCTTCAGGCGAGGAAACTGAGGCCCTGAGGGGCCGGGACTCGCGCGAGGCCGACCCCCAGCCCGAGCGTCTTCCATCGCCGCTTCCAGGTACACGCAGGTTAAAGAGGAGCTGGAGGAGCTGGACCGCATCACCGAGCAGACGCTCTACGACCTGTACAAATACAACTCCTCCAATACCCTGGGGGCCCACCCCCGCGGCCGTCGCGACCTCCGGGAGCCCTGGCCGCACCCCCTGCAGCGCCTGCGGGTCCCGGCCCCGCCCTCCGGGGCCCGCCGAGCCCGCAGAGCCGCCTCCAGCGTGCCAGGACAATAACCCCCCAAGTGAACAGGAAGGACTGGAAGATCGGCTTCCAGCTGGTGAGGCCCCGCCCCCGCCCCCGGCCCCGCCCCCGAGCCCCGGCCCCGCCCCCGAGCCCCGCCTCGGCGTCCGGGCCCTGCAGTTCCGCCCGCGCCCGGGACTGCGCTCCCTTTCCGGACTCCGCCTCTGCTGCCTAGCAACGGGGGGCGGGACCTCCTCGCCCGCTGGCAAAATACAGTAGTTACAGAACGAAATATCAGCTCTGTGTGCGCGGGCACGTGGGGCCTCCTGGCCAGGGCCTCTGTGGGAGCCTCCAGGGGC